>NC_056740.1:539751513-539776513 GCF_019279795.1 Protopterus annectens
AAAACAACAGAAAAGATATCAAACAAAGGCAAGAACACTATCCATCACAAAATCATGCACCACAGAAATCAAACAAAGGCAAGAACACTATCCAGCACAAAATTATGCACCACAGAAATCAAACAAAGGCAAGAACACTATCCAGCACAAAATTACACACCACAGAAATCAAACAAAGGCAAGAACACTATCCAGCACAAAATTATGCACCACAGAAATCAAACAAAGGCAAGAACACTATCCAGCACAAAATTACACACCACAGAAATCAAACAAAGGCAAGAACACTATCCAGCACAAAATTATGCACCACAGAAATCAAACAAAGGCAAGAACACTATCCAGCACAAAATTACACACCACAGAAATCAAACAAAGGCAAGAACACTATCCAGCACAAAATTATGCACCACAGAAATCAAACAAAGGCAAGAACACTATCCAGCACAAAATTATGCACCACAGAAATCAAACAAAGGCAAGAACACTATCCAGCACAAAATTACACACCACAGAAATCAAACAAAGGCAAGAACACTATCCAGCACAAAATTACACACCACAGAAATCAAACAAAGGCAAGAACACTATCCAGCACAAAATTATGCACCACAGAAATCAAACAAAGGCAAGAACACTATCCAGCACAAAATTATGCACCACAGAAATCAAACAAAGGCAAGAACACTATCCAGCACAAAATTATGCACCACAGAAATCAAAGGCAAGAACACTATCCAGCACAAAATTATGCACCACAGAAATCAAACAAAGGCAAGAACACTATCCAGCACAAAATTATGCACCACAGAAATCAAACAAAGGCAAGAACACTATCCAGCACAAAATTATGCACCACAGAAATCAAACAAAGGCAAGAACACTATCCAGCACAAAATTATGCACCACAGAAATCAAACAAAGGCAAGAACACTATCCAGCACAAAATTACACACCACAGAAATCAAACAAAGGCAAGAACACTATCCAGCACAAAATTATGCACCACAGAAATCAAACAAAGGCAAGAACACTATCCAGCACAAAATTATGCACCACAGAAATCAAACAAAGGCAAGAACACTATCCAGCACAAAATTATGCACCACAGAAATCAAACAAAGGCAAGAACACTATCCAGCACAAAATTATGCACCACAGAAATCAAACAAAGGCAAGAACACTATCCAGCACAAAATTACACACCACAGAAATCAAAGGCAAGAACACTATCCAGCACAAAATTATGCACCACAGAAATCTAACAAAGGCAAGAAAACTATCCAGCACAAAATTACACACCACAGAAATCAAACAAAGGCAAGAACGCTATCCAGCACAAAATTACACACCACAGAAATCAAACAAAGGCAAGAACACTATCCAGCACAAAATTATGCACCACAGAAATCAAACAAAGGCAAGAACACTATCCAGCACAAAATTATGCACCACAGAAATCAAAGGCAAGAACACTATCCAGCACAAAATTATGCACCACAGAAATCAAACAAAGGCAAGAACACTATCCAGCACAAAATTATGCACCACAGAAATCAAACAAAGGCAAGAACACTATCCAGCACAAAATTATGCACCACAGAAATCAAACAAAGGCAAGAACACTATCCAGCACAAAATTATGCACCACAGAAATCAAACAAAGGCAAGAACACTATCCAGCACAAAATTATGCACCACAGAAATCAAAGGCAAGAACACTATCCAGCACAAAATTACACACCACAGAAATCAAACAAAGGCAAGAACACTATCCAGCACAAAATTACACACCACAGAAATCAAACAAAGGCAAGAACACTATCCAGCACAAAATTATGCACCACAGAAATCAAACAAAGGCAAGAACACTATCCAGCACAAAATTACACACCACAGAAATCAAACAAAGGCAAGAACACTATCCAGCACAAAATTATGCACCACAGAAATCAAACAAAGGCAAGAACACTATCCAGCACAAAATTATGCACCACAGAAATCAAACAAAGGCAAGAACACTATCCAGCACAAAATTACACACCACAGAAATCAAACAAAGGCAAGAACACTATCCAGCACAAAATTATGCACCACAGAAATCAAACAAAGGCAAGAACACTATCCAGCACAAAATTATGCACCACAGAAATCAAACAAAGGCAAGAACACTATCCAGCACAAAATTACACACCACAGAAATCAAACAAAGGCAAGAACACTATCCAGCACAAAATTATGCACCACAGAAATCAAACAAAGGCAAGAACACTATCCAGCACAAAATTATGCACCACAGAAATCAAACAAAGGCAAGAACACTATCCAGCACAAAATTATGCACCACAGAAATCAAACAAAGGCAAGAACACTATCCAGCACAAAATTATGCACCACAGAAATCAAACAAAGGCAAGAACACTATCCAGCACAAAATTATGCACCACAGAAATCAAACAAAGGCAAGAACACTATCCAGCACAAAATTATGCACCACAGAAATCAAACAAAGGCAAGAACACTATCCAGCACAAAATTATGCACCACAGAAATCAAACAAAGGCAAGAACACTATCCAGCACAAAATTACACACCACAGAAATCAAACAAAGGCAAGAACACTATCCAGCACAAAATTATGCACCACAGAAATCAAAGGCAAGAACACTATCCAGCACAAAATTATGCACCACAGAAATCAAACAAAGGCAAGAACACTATCCAGCACAAAATTACACACCACAGAAATCAAACAAAGGCAAGAACACTATCCAGCACAAAATTATGCACCACAGAAATCAAACAAAGGCAAGAACACTATCCAGCACAAAATTACACACCACAGAAATCAAAGGCAAGAACACTATCCAGCACAAAATTATGCACCACAGAAATCAAACAAAGGCAAGAACACTATCCAGCACAAAATTATGCACCACAGAAATCAAACAAAGGCAAGAACACTATCCAGCACAAAATTACACACCACAGAAATCAAACAAAGGCAAGAACACTATCCAGCACAAAATTATGCACCACAGAAATCAAACAAAGGCAAGAACACTATCCAGCACAAAATTATGCACCACAGAAATCAAACAAAGGCAAGAACACTATCCAGCACAAAATTATGCACCACAGAAATCAAACAAAGGCAAGAACACTATCCAGCACAAAATTACACACCACAGAAATCAAACAAAGGCAAGAACACTATCCAGCACAAAATTATGCACCACAGAAATCAAACAAAGGCAAGAACACTATCCAGCACAAAATTATGCACCACAGAAATCAAACAAAGGCAAGAACACTATCCAGCACAAAATTATGCACCACAGAAATCAAACAAAGGCAAGAACACTATCCAGCACAAAATTATGCACCACAGAAATCAAACAAAGGCAAGAACACTATCCAGCACAAAATTATGCACCACAGAAATCAAACAAAGGCAAGAACACTATCCAGCACAAAATTATGCACCACAGAAATCAAACAAAGGCAAGAACACTATCCAGCACAAAATTATGCACCACAGAAATCAAACAAAGGCAAGAACACTATCCAGCACAAAATTATGCACCACAGAAATCAAACAAAGGCAAGAACACTATCCAGCACAAAATTATGCACCACAGAAATCAAACAAAGGCAAGAACACTATCCAGCACAAAATTACACACCACAGAAATCAAACAAAGGCAAGAACACTATCCAGCACAAAATTATGCACCACAGAAATCAAACAAAGGCAAGAACACTATCCAGCACAAAATTATGCACCACAGAAATCAAACAAAGGCAAGAACACTATCCAGCACAAAATTATGCACCACAGAAATCAAAGGCAAGAACACTATCCAGCACAAAATTATGCACCACAGAAATCAAACAAAGGCAAGAACACTATCCAGCACAAAATTACACACCACAGAAATCAAACAAAGGCAAGAACACTATCCAGCACAAAATTATGCACCACAGAAATCAAACAAAGGCAAGAACACTATCCAGCACAAAATTATGCACCACAGAAATCAAACAAAGGCAAGAACACTATCCAGCACAAAATTATGCACCACAGAAATCAAACAAAGGCAAGAACACTATCCAGCACAAAATTATGCACCACAGAAATCAAACAAAGGCAAGAACACTATCCAGCACAAAATTATGCACCACAGAAATCAAACAAAGGCAAGAACACTATCCAGCACAAAATTATGCACCACAGAAATCAAACAAAGGCAAGAACACTATCCAGCACAAAATTATGCACCACAGAAATCAAACAAAGGCAAGAACACTATCCAGCACAAAATTACACACCACAGAAATCAAACAAAGGCAAGAACACTATCCAGCACAAAATTATGCACCACAGAAATCAAACAAAGGCAAGAACACTATCCAGCACAAAATTATGCACCACAGAAATCAAACAAAGGCAAGAACACTATCCAGCACAAAATTATGCACCACAGAAATCAAACAAAGGCAAGAACACTATCCAGCACAAAATTATGCACCACAGAAATCAAAGGCAAGAACACTATCCAGCACAAAATTATGCACCACAGAAATCAAACAAAGGCAAGAACACTATCCAGCACAAAATTATGCACCACAGAAATCAAACAAAGGCAAGAACACTATCCAGCACAAAATTATGCACCACAGAAATCAAACAAAGGCAAGAACACTATCCAGCACAAAATTATGCACCACAGAAATCAAACAAAGGCAAGAACACTATCAGCACAAAATTATGCACCACAGAAATCAAAGGCAAGAACACTATCCAGCACAAAATTACACCCCACAGAAATCAAACAAAGGCAAGAACACTATCCAGCACAAAATTATGTACCACAGAAATCAAACAAAGGCAAGAACACTATCCAGCACAAAATTATGCACCACAGAAATCAAACAAAGGCAAGAACACTATCCAGCACAAAATTATGCACCACAGAAATCAAACAAAGGCAAGAACACTATCCAGCACAAAATTATGCACCACAGAAATCAAACAAAGGCAAGAACACTATCCAGCACAAAATTATGCACCACAGAAATCAAACAAAGGCAAGAACACTATCCAGCACAAAATTATGCACCACAGAAATCAAACAAAGGCAAGAACACTATCCAGCACAAAATTATGCACCACAGAAATCAAACAAAGGCAAGAACACTATCCAGCACAAAATTATGCACCACAGAAATCAAACAAAGGCAAGAACACTATCCAGCACAAAATTATGCACCACAGAAATCAAAGGCAAGAACACTATCCAGCACAAAATTATGCACCACAGAAATCAAACAAAGGCAAGAACACTATCCAGCACAAAATTACACACCACAGAAATCAAACAAAGGCAAGAACACTATCCAGCACAAAATTACACACCACAGAAATCAAACAAAGGCAAGAACACTATCCAGCACAAAATTATGCACCACAGAAATCAAACAAAGGCAAGAACACTATCCAGCACAAAATTATGCACCACAGAAATCAAACAAAGGCAAGAACACTATCCAGCACAAAATTATGCACCACAGAAATCAAACAAAGGCAAGAACACTATCCAGCACAAAATTATGCACCACAGAAATCAAACAAAGGCAAGAACACTATCCAGCACAAAATTACACACCACAGAAATCAAACAAAGGCAAGAACACTATCCAGCACAAAATTATGCACCACAGAAATCAAACAAAGGCAAGAACACTATCCAGCACAAAATTATGCACCACAGAAATCAAACAAAGGCAAGAACACTATCCAGCACAAAATTATGCACCACAGAAATCAAACAAAGGCAAGAACACTATCCAGCACAAAATTATGCACCACAGAAATCAAAGGCAAGAACACTATCCAGCACAAAATTATGCACCACAGAAATCAAACAAAGGCAAGAACACTATCCAGCACAAAATTACACACCACAGAAATCAAACAAAGGCAAGAACACTATCCAGCACAAAATTATGCACCACAGAAATCAAAGGCAAGAACACTATCCAGCACAAAATTATGCACCACAGAAATCAAACAAAGGCAAGAACACTATCCAGCACAAAATTATGCACCACAGAAATCAAAGGCAAGAACACTATCCAGCACAAAATTATGCACCACAGAAATCAAACAAAGGCAAGAACACTATCCAGCACAAAATTATGCACCACAGAAATCAAACAAAGGCAAGAACACTATCCAGCACAAAATTACACACCACAGAAATCAAACAAAGGCAAGAACACTATCCAGCACAAAATTATGCACCACAGAAATCAAACAAAGGCAAGAACACTATCCAGCACAAAATTATGCACCACAGAAATCAAACAAAGGCAAGAACACTATCCAGCACAAAATTACACACCACAGAAATCAAACAAAGGCAAGAACACTATCCAGCACAAAATTACACACCACAGAAATCAAACAAAGGCAAGAACACTATCCAGCACAAAATTATGCACCACAGAAATCAAACAAAGGCAAGAACACTATCAGTACAAAATTACACACCACAGAAATCAAACAATGGCAAGAACACTATCCAGCACAAAATTATGCACCACAGAAATCAAACAAAGGCAAGAACACTATCCAGCACAAAATTATGCACCACAGAAATCCAAAGGCAAGAACACTATCCAGCACAAAATTACACACCACAGAAATCAAACAAAGGCAAGAACACTATCCAGCACAAAATTATGCACCACAGAAATCAAACAAAGGCAAGAACACTATCCAGCACAAAATTATGCACCACAGAAATCAAACAAAGGCAAGAACACTATCCAGCACAAAATTATGCACCACAGAAATCAAACAAAGGCAAGAACACTATCCAGCACAAAATTATGCACCACAGAAATCAAACAAAGGCAAGAACACTATCAGCACAAAATTATGCACCACAGAAATCAAACAAAGGCAAGAACACTATCCAGCACAAAATTACACACCACAGAAATCAAACAAAGGCAAGAACACTATCCAGCACAAAATTATGCACCACAGCACTTAGACACTGTGCAACTGATTTTATTTTTGTTCTATACTCTCACAGATAAACCAGTTTTAGTGCAATACCTTCATTAGTATATAACCTGGTCAGGCCAAAAAGAGTTTCTTATATAATCTCCTAGTGATGACATAATCAAACAGTGACCAGTAGATACAAAATAAAGTGCAAAGTATATAAATAAATACCAAAATAAATACATCACTGCATAAATGTGACATGTATAAATACATGATAATCACAAATATATCTATGAATGAATTTATGAACCTTAAAAAAAAACTTCATCTTAAAAATGTTCATTTAAGCCAGGTGTAAACAAAGCACCCAACATGACAATCCAATTCCCCTGGGGAAGCAGGCAAAGGCAGAACCCCTCAGGATGCCCTCAGGCTCTGCATTGGACATAGTCTTAGACTGGAGATAGTCTGAGGCAGTACAACAGGCAGGTAGAACCAATGATGAATGGGGCACCAGGGCTGCTGTAAAGAAAGAAACAGAAGGTGAACAAAAAAAAATCAATCAGAGGATGTGAGAAAAGAATGTGAAGTGAGGCTAGGAAGGCAAAGTACAAAAGAACAATGGTAGGACATAATGTATGGCTTTCAAGTATGCAACAAAATCCAGAAGGTTTAAGATGTTTGCTTGGAAGTGTTTGCCTAAGTATTTTACACTTATCTTATTGTGTTTTATTAAGTGACTCAGATGCCATCTTATATGTTCATGGGTTTTTACTAGACTAACAACCACAAGGATCTTTTTAAGCCTAGCCATGCATCCCAAAACTCTGACAAGTTCTGCTGTCTTTGTTAAATGTAAGCAGGGGTTTGGGAGATGAGAAATGTACAAGCAGGGGCCTGTGAGCTGAACCATTTACAGGTTGCCTTTGTCCATTGAGGCATAGGTGCCAAGCCAGGGATGAATTTCCTATTCTCCATCCAATTGTCCAAGTTACACTTGAAGTGAGTTAGGGAGGAGTTCTGCTTCACATGGATTGGGAGTTTGTTCCAGAGATGGAGTAGTCTCTGGGATACATACCTGTCTCTCCATCAGGTCCTATTTATATCACAGGCAAGGTTTAAGTCTTTATAATGGGTAATTCTGGTGCTGTTTGTTTTGTGTATATGCAGGAGGTCCATCAGAGTGGAGTCTAACAATCCCCTGTATGCCAGACATAGATCTCCCCTCAGCAGCTTGTAGAAGACAGAATACAGGAATATGGCCTTGAGGGGGGTCTGCATAGAACATTTAACTTATGCCCTGTATTCTTTTAGCAAGGAACCTCTGTGGACACTCCAGTCATTGGATATGCCTAGTTAGGTACATACCAAAGTGGGTAGTGTTCTCAATAATAGGTCTGATGATTGCTGAATACAGTAGAACCATGATTTTCTTAGACCTATATGCCATACCTTTGTTTATAAATTGCACAACATAGAATGATTTCCTTACTACTGTAGACATGTGATGGCCAAAGGCTAGATTACAGTCTATGTATGTCCCTATGCCCTGACTACTGAGTGAGCTCTAAGGGGTGTGTTGTCAATATGATAGTTACCAGGGGTGAATGACTTCCCAAAGAACACTATTATGCATTTCTTGGCATGTAGTTTTAGTCCATGGTTCTGACACTAGTCATGTTTCTGTGTCAGCCCTTTCTGAAGAACATTTGTATCAGTGTGGGATTTGATGACAGCTACAAATTTGCAATCATCTGCAAATTTAGTCAGCCATAGACCACTGACATTGGCCTTGACTTTAGAGAAATAAATGCCAAAAAGGAGCAGTCCAAGGACCGATCCCTGAAGGACTCCACTTGTGACTGGCCTCTTTGTAGAGGTGGAGTAGAGCCTACAACCCACCGGGATATGGGCAGTCATTATTAAATGCAATATTGGGTATTAACTCAAATTTCTATAGCATTACATTGGGATGAAACAGCTAGGCTTGAGATGATCTCTGGGTTGATAGCCTAGTAATCTCCTATGATCCTATGATCCTAAAGATGCAAACTTACTAGCAGAAAGAATTGATCCTTACAAAACTGTGGCAAAAGGGCAAAGTATTAAAAGTTGGAGGCAGTGGAGTGCTTGTGGAAAATGTTTATTAACTGTTCACCAGACAGAACAGAAATAAATGTATTCTGGTTATCAGGGAATAATGAGAGTTAGTTGTGAAATTCAAGCTGCTGTACCAGCTGTCTTCAGAATATTTTTTAACTGGATAATCAAAGTTGTGTTTTGATGAGGAATATGCCAATGAGGAAATGCAGAAGTGTGTCTAACAAAAACTGAGACATCAAGCAGAAGGGGGATCTGCTTCTCATTCTTCTGATAATGAAGCACTCAGAGAGAGATTTACCAGTGAAACCTTTTTCACTGTTTGAAAGGAAAATGCTTAAGAAACAGAGGAAAGCACAGGAGCTGGCCAAATGAATCAGGAGTACATTGGAAATGAACTGGAATCTGGAGGTGGGAAATGGAGATGAACAGGAAGATGTTCAGCAACACAGAAATTAGTGAAGAAATGTGAAACTGTAAAGCATCGATCACGTTTGTGAAATATAGTTGTATAAGAATAAGTAGAAAGAGTGGACTTTTGCTCTCTTTGTTAAACTTGTGGGGAACTGAAAAATATTTACCTCACTTCATGTCATTGATATTTGGAAGGACTATGAAGGTAGGGGAAGAGGAAGAAAAAACACAACTGCAAGTAAAACAATTTCTGTCCTTAACAGTATATTCGTGAAACTGTTCACAATATAAATTGCATATTTTATAATAAAGTATTTTAGTTGTTCTTATGTGACATTGTTAATGAAGAAAACAAATGCCCTTTTTCTTCTTCCTTTTCTCTCTTTCTTTCTTTTGATATTGGGATATGTAGGCATTACAGCGCAAAAAGAGAAGGAAAAGCTAGCCAAAAGCAAGTTTAAGTTGATAGACTGTAATCATGGGCTGTTGAGTTGGGGATGGGGTATGAAAATACCCAGATCTAAATATATGTAGAACTGATATATTTTCTCTTACTTCTGTGAAGGTGAATATCTGGATTGAGATACATTGCTTAATTTAATAAACAATGCAGGTGGAAACAAGTAAGTATGAGAACAGTGAATATAATGAAAAGTTTTCATTTAGCTATAAATGTTTTAGCTTGTCTTTCAGGCTACGGCAAAGAACTACATTTTTCTTTTTCCTGTTATCTTTGCATGGAGACAAGATGATAATAGGGCAACAAAAAGCACAGCACTGGTTTATTCAAGGCTAAAAGTCAATGATTTCTGAAAGCATGCAAGTGTTTTCATATGGGGGGGTGATAAAGATAAAAAAGAACAGACAGTAATTAGTGTAAGTAGAAACACAGGCAATACCATGCATCTTAGCATGTATAATCTCAGTTTCAGGTTAATTAGGGTTTGTGTTAGCAGCTGTCTATTGGGTGTAAATGTTCCTATTATGAGGGTTAAACTTTATTATTTGAAGATGTACATAGTTATGTATGTTTATATTAAGTTAACAGGTTTTGGAGGTGTTCTGGTGGAGTATTTGTTTTTTTTGTTTTTTTGTTTTTTTGTTTGAGGGTTTTTATTAAAACAAAAAGTCTTGTAAAATATGACTAGCTGCCAATGCTGATAATAAGAAAAAATTTATAAAGGATTAACCTGCCAAACATTAACAGGTGCATGTATCACAAAAGCTGGAAATAGATATTTAAAAAACTGCCATACATAGTAGGTGGGAGTAATGACTTCTTACCTTAAAGACAACATTTTCCATATTATCTAAGAATGTAAATGGTTTCACAGGTACAGAAAAAAAAGGAAAGAATACTTAATTATATTAAGAAATGCAGAGTGCAAATAGCAATGCTATAGGAGACACATTTGTTAAGATGTGAACATGTGAGTTTGACAAAGAAATGATTTCAGGATGGATAGTCAACAGAATATCAAGGACAAAGGAAAAGAGGACTATTTATATTAATTATTGGAGAAGCTCTACTAGTGAGACAAGAGGGAAAAGATAATAATGGTGGACTTCGGGGGGGGGGGTAAGGGGCTACTGGCAAAGGAAGAGGACTACCCTGGCATGTATTTATATTCCACCTAAAACTGTTATTATGAAGCTTAAGAAAACATTGGGAGAAATAATCAGCTTTCAGCAGGGAATATTAAAAATAGGTGGGGAATGGAATTTGATTTGCAACAATGAGGATGTATCTTAGGGGCCTAGAAGAGAAAATATAACAAAAGAGGATAGATTTCTGAAGAAATTTATGAAAATATTTGGTATTAAAGACATGAATTCAGCAGTAGGAACTCTGACAGTACTTACATATTATTCACCAAGGTACAACATCTGGGCTAGACTAGGCAGAAATTATATTACACAGGAACATGTGCATTCAGTTGAGAACTTTGATGCATCCCATAACTAAATCAGATAATACGCCAATAATGAATTAGTAAGATAAGAATGCAGGATAATGAAGCAAAGAAGATAAAGATGATAAAATTAGAGGAGTTTAAGGAATGGGTACCATAAATTATCCGGGAGTTATTAGTAAAGATAGAAAGTACTCCAGAAGTTATTGCTAATGAGTGGGATAAAATTAAAGTGGAGTTAAAAACAGGGTAGAAATGAAAGATAAAGAGATCTGGTTAAGACGTAATAAGAATTATTTAGAGGGGCTGACAACGGTTAAAGTATTTATTTTATTTTAGTTATTTATTTAGTTATTTATTTATGTATTTATTTATTTAGCATTTGTTTATCTGGAAAGTCCGACTGGGCGGAGACCCAATTTCAGCAGAGGGCTGGGGAGAAAAGCTCCACATAATAACATACATGCAAAACATTGCATATACAAGCTCAACATAGTAAGATTAGATACAAAACAAATAATAGAGGTGATTTTTATACAATGAAAGAGACGTGCCATAGGTATGGTATTATACAAGTAATTATACAAAAATAGTAAGATAGAAATTAGCATAGTTTGTTTGATCTACCAATATTACATCTGGTTATCTCTTTCATCTGGTTAAAGTATTACACATTAAGGGGCATCTCACAGAAGAAAAAGAGGTGCAATTGCTGAGTGCTAAAGAAAAAATAATGGAGTACCTGGATACTGTGATGCCCGTGTCCTGGCCTGGCAATCAAGGAGCCTCAATCCTCACCACTAACACCAGAGAGGGTGTCTCATATGAGAGGAAAGGATAACAGATACACACAGTAAAGTGCAATTTCCCTTAAGAGCACACAGAGATCACAGTCAGACCGGGGCTGGTTGCTCCCTTGTTCCCCAGGTCCCCAATAAGACTCCCCACTGGCACAGCTATAGGGTTCAGATCTCAGCCTAGCTGGTAAGCTAAAACCTCCAATACCCTCTCTGTCCAACCAGTGCTTCATGTCCCTGTCCAAGTAGCTGACACACACACACACACACACACACACACACACACACACACACACACACACACACTCTGAGATAAGTATTTATACAACTTTACAGACACTCCTGGGAAAGGCTGACACAGATTCTCCAGCTGTGCCCCTATACCCAGACTATATGGTAGTAATTCCTGCCACCACCAGCTAATAATTATCAGCTACCCAAAGGCCCTTAAAAGGGTGTCCCATTATTACTGTGCAATATTATTATCCAATAGTAGTGTAACTAAGCCATCAAGGCTTATTGGAAGGGCTTACTACAGGATCACTTATAAGCATGCAATGTACTCTGGAGCTTAATTTATCTCTACATAAACCAGCCACAGTTGAAAGTGTTTTAATAATAAATAATGAAACCACAAGACAATACTACACCACAGTGCCATTCAAGAGTTCAGAGATGACACAGAAACTTAAAATAATTTAGAAGTACAGTTCTGACATAACATAAAAAAATACTTAGTCTAATCTTTTCTAATTCCTGGCTATTGCTACAAGAAAACACACTTCTAAGATAACTTACTTAAGAGAGCAGGCAGTGCTGTAGGTTGGATATCAAGACAAAAATGCTTAATAATCACTGGTTCTCACTGTTTAAATTGAAACTGCAGTTCTGATAAACATTACATCATCTTTTACACCTTCTTGGTTCCCAGGCCACACAGAAACTGCATTTACATTCTTTTACACTTAGAGCAATAAAGGACATTCCACATGTAAATTCTGGTCATTATTCCTTAAGTTAAAACAAAAAAAGAATGTGCTAGCTCAGACAGGCTGACTCCAAGCTCTACAGATCAAAGGATAGATATGAAATAATTTTAACTTCAAAAGAAAGATTTGAAATGCTTGACTTAGTTTTCTTACAACAGATGGCAATGTTGCTACAATCTTGAAGTTCAACATTTTACAGTGCTTTCTTTCATTTAAGAAACAAGCCTGTATTTTATATTTATATTTACAAATGCCAGAATTATGCATCAAATTCTATTTGACTAGGCTGGCAGCCTTCACCCATCTCTACCAGTCTTCACATTTCTCCCCCCTGGAGAACTCAAGCTAGTTTTTCAAGTGACCCTTGAGAAATGCAGCTTGAGAGGGCTAGGTCTATCTGAGTGTACCTCACTCTATTCCCTGTCTTGAGAGCCCATCTGCATTGGCATTGCTTCTCCCACTGCGGTGCCACACTGACATATGATATGCTTGCAAACCCAGGCTCCATCTTAGCAACTTGGCATTTTGCTGGCTGGCTCTGTTTAACCATGTTAGAGGTTTTTGATCTAGCATAACAGTGAATTTCCTTCCATACAGATAAGGCTGAAGTTTCTGCAATGCCCACACTATGGCTAGACATTCCTTTTCTACCACTGCATAGCATTCCTCCCTGGGTTGGAGCCTATGACTGAGATAAACCACTGGGTGCTCTTCCCCCTCTGAAGAAATCTGGCTAAGTACAGCCCTCACCCCATGGTTGAAGAATCCACCTGCACAACAAATTCTTTGCTGTAATCTGGACTGGCTAACACAGGGGGTCCTCCCAAAGCTTCTTTAAGCTTCTGGAATGCCTGCTCACATGCTGGGGTCCACACTACCTTATCTGACCTGTTTTTCCTTGTCAGGTCTGTGAGGGGAGCAGCTATGGTACTATAACTGGGGATGAACTTTCTGAGGTACCCTGCTGTCCCTAAGAATGCCCTCACCTGCTTTTTAGTAATAGGTGCAGGCCATGCCTGAATGGCTTCCACTTTGGCAGGTTCTGGCCTTATCTTACTACTCCCCACTCTATGTCCTAGGTAGAAGACCTCTGCCATACCCACCTGACATTTGCTCGGCTTAATGGTCAATCATGCCCTCTGTAGTCTGCCCAACACCTCCCTGACATGCCGAAGGTGCTCTGGCCAGGAATGGCTGTAGATGGCAATATCATCTAGTTAAGCAAGGGCAAACCTTCCAGCTCCTACTAGGATATGGTCTAGCAGCCTCTGGAAAGTTGCTGCAGCATTCTTCATCCCAAAGGGCATATTTGTGAACTCGTACAAGCCAAAAGGAGTCACAAAGGCTGATGTCTCTCTAGCACTGGGAGTCAAGGGCACCTGCCAGTAACCCTTGGTAAGATCAATGGTTGTAAGATACTTAGCCCCACCCAGCTGCTCTAGGGCCTCATCTGTCCTAGGCATGGGGTAAGCATCTGACTCTGTGTGACTATTTAATTTCCTGTAGTCCTCACAGAACCTGGTGCTGCCATCCTTCTTTGGCACCAGCACCACTGGGGAGGCTCAGGGACTGTTGGACTCTTGAATCACCCCTAGTTCCAAAATTTCCTGTACCTCTTCCCTCAGAGTCTGTCTGACTCTCTCAGGCACCCTACAAGGGGCCTGCCTAATAGGCCTTTGGGGCCCTGTATCCACCTGGTGCTGCACCAGGTGGGTACTCCCTGGTTTCCCAGTGAACATCTCCCCAAACTCCTGCAACACTGCTAGGAATTCTTAAACCTGGGTAGGAGATAGCTGCTGGGGCATTGCTACCCCTCCCACTGAGGTGTCAGCCCGAGCCTCACTAAGGAGATCAGTCCCCAGATCTCCCTCAGACTCTTCCTGCAATCCACTGCAAATGCTCAGCACAAGGGCCTCCCTATTATGGTAAGGTTTCATCATGTTAACATGGTACAATTTGTGCCCCTGCCATCTGCCTAGCTGTTCCACTATGTAGTTAACATCCTTTACCTTTCTTACCACCTTGTAAGGTCCCTCCCAAGCTGCTTGCAGTTTGTTGTGTCTGACAGGAATGAGAACCATTACCTGCTGCCCCACAGCATACTCTCTAGCTCGAGCATTCCTGTCATACCACATCTTTATCTGTTGTTGGGCTTCTGCCAGGTTCTCCTAGGCCAAGCCCATGAGTTCCCTGAGCCTTGTCCTGAGGTTTAGGACGTATGCCACAACAGACTCCTTGTGAGATTCACACTCACCTTCCCACTCATCTCAAATTAAATCTAGAGGTCCCCTCACCCTATGCCCATACAGCAACTCAAAGGGTGAAAAACCTGTGGTTTCCTGGGGAACCTCTCTGTAAGCAAACAACAGATATATTTGTCCCACTCCCTTTCAAACTGATCTGCAAATGGCCATAGCATGGACTTGATTGTAGAGTTTAATGTCTCAACAAGACCATTAGTCTGGGGATGGCAGGGGGTGGTCTTCATGTGCTTTACCCGACAGGACTTCAACAGACAAGCCAGCAGGTCTGACATGAAATTGGCACCTTTGTCAGTCAGTATTTCTTTTGGGAAACCTACCCTGCTGAAAATCTCTTACAAAGCATTTGCCACCTTCTCTGCCTCAATGGAGGACAAAGCCACTGCCTCAGGATATCGTGTAGCATAATCCACTACCACTAGGATATACTTCTTCTCTGTGGAACTTGGGGTACTCAGAGGACCCATAATATCCATAGCTAACCTATGGAGTGGCTCCTCAATCACAGGCAAAGGCATCAAAGGAGCTCTCACCTTGTCTACTGCCTTGCCTACCTTTTGGCACTGCTCACAGGTCCTGCAGGGGTCTATATTAGAACATCAAAGTTTCAAAACTTCGAATGTTTTAAAATCAACCCCTATTCAGCGAAAGCTGAAAACATCAAACATACAGAACAGCAAATTTTTTCCTAGGGAAAACATTTGCTGTTCCAAAACACATACACACAACACAAGCACACCAAACAAACAGAAATCCACACACATACACCTAAAATCGTACACCTAACCCTACACTAAACTATACACACAACACTAACAATCCACTTAACCCAAACCCTAACCCTAAGGTCCATCATTATCACACACTCACCTCACCTGCACCCTAACCATAACTCACCTACCCCACCCTAACCCTCACGTCCACACAATCGCACACATACCTAACCCGCGCCCTAACCCTAACAAACCTAACCCATCCTAACCCTCACGTCCACACAATCGCACACATACCTAACCTGCACCCTAACCCTAACTAACCTAATCCGCACTTAATCGCACACTTACCTGAACTCGACCCATAACTTTCCACCACAGCACTAAAAATATCAAAGCAACAGAAACGAACAACCAAATTCTTTCCCTAGGAAAAAAATTTGGTTTTCTATTGCTTCGATATTTTCAGCTTTCGCTGAATAGGGGTCAATATTAGAACATTCAAAGTTTTGAAACTTCGATGTTCTAATATAGACCCATCCTGCAGTACCCTGTTACATCTCTGGAAATTCCAGGCCAATAGAAGTTCTGCATAATATGCCTCTTTGTATGTTTTATGCCCATATGACCTGCAAAAGGAATATCATGTGCTATGGCTAGAAGCGCCAGATGGTAGGCTCTAGGTACTACCAACTGCTGTACTCTCTTACCTTCTAGCCCTCCCTCAGGGGTCCACTCTCTGTATAGTAACCCTTTGTCCCAATATACAGATTTCCCCTTTCCTTGAAAATCAGGTACCTCCCTAGCTACCTGCCTCAGGCCTTGCAAAGTAGGGTCTGAGAGCTGAGTCTGTCTCAACTCTCTCCTTGTAACCCTTCCCAGCTCCCCTTCCACAGGAAGACTGGTATCCTCTGACAGTGGTGCCTCACTGTCAGCCTGGGTACTACTACTCACCTCTACCTTTGCAGTCACTCTGTCCAGGGGACCATCAGGACCCACAAGCAGCTGTGACTCACCTTCAGGCTCACTGCTACAGCATAGCTCCCTCCCTGAAGTAACCACCTCACCAGTCCTGGCTGCAATTATGTAGTCTGTCTGGGTCTCCTCAGGCTATCAGACCAACATGCTTGTCACCTAGCTTCACTGCATGTAACTGCATAAGTACATGGTACTGCCTCATCCAAATCCTTCCCTCTCAGGACATCTGCAGGATGGTAGTTTAGTACCTCTTGTTGTCTCAAGACAACTTACTATTGGCATTTTGTCTTTCCTACTTACTGGCTCCCTCACCTTTTGTTTCCCCACCTTGCCTCCATGGACACCTGTATGCCACGTGGCCCCACTGGTTGCATTCAAAACATTTAACCCTAGCTCCTGGACATGTACCTGGACTAGTGGCTTCCCCTGATACTGGCAGATTCTGTTGGGGCAGTCTGTGCTGCCCATCATGGGTTCCTTTAGACCCATGAGCAGTACTGGGGGTCCCCTTCCTGTGCAGGGCTGCCCTGCTTGCTAAGTATAGGTCTCCCTTCTTCCCCAACTCATCTGAAGTAGCATATTGTCTATCAGCTAACCAGATCCTCATGTCCTCAGGCAAAGTGCTAAGGGCTTGTTCCCTCACCAAAATGTCTGCCAGCCCTTCAAAAGTGGTGACCTGACATCCACTCACCCATCTATGGAAATATGTGCCCAGTTCAGCAACATATTCACACACACTTTCAGCTGCCTTGCATCTATGCTCACAAAACTTTTTCCTATATGTTTCAGGTGTTAGCTTAAACAATTCTAACAAGTGATTTTTAACAACAGTATAATCAAAACATGCAACGTCAGACATTTTTGACAAAACAGTTATAGCTTTACCATGGAGTAAGGGGGTCAGGAACCATACTCAGAGCCTTTGGTCAACACCATACTGTTTGCATACCCTCTCAAACATAGGAATGAAACTATTAAAATTATCCCCCTCTTTAAACTGCGGAAGAAATTTACTGACCTTTTGTGCTTCTGGGGTCCACTTACTCCCTTCCCCATTACCTCCATGACTCTGGTGAAGAATCAGCATTTCCTGCTCATGCTTCGTCTGCCGCTCCTTTTTCTTGGCTTCCAGGCATAGCAATTTCTTATTCACCTCAGCCTGTCAGCTGCTTCTATCTCCAAACGCCTGACATCCAGCTCAAGTCTCTTTAGCTCCAGATGGATTTTTAAGTTCTCTGCAGAAAGGTTGAGCTGTCCATTCTCCAAGAGTTTTATATCTCCACTGCCAGTCTGATTGTAATCCTGGTTGCTATTTTCTGATGCAGCTATAACCAAGGCTGCAATCAGGTCTGCCTTAGTCAGGTTTCCATGCACCAGTCCCCTAGCCTGGCACATCTTCGCCAGCTGGCTCCTCATCAGCTTTTCATACTCTTCTGCTGACATGCTGCCTGCTCACCCTGACTAACTAAGCTAACAAAAGAAATAAAATAATTGTGATCTGAACTCTGAGAATTCACTGTGTGGCTGATTTAGAGTACAAAACACCTTCAGAGTTCACTGTACACAAGCTACATAATTCAGTCTACCCAGACCACTACAAGCCAATTAATATTTGCCAACCAGTTAATATGTGGTGTGGATATCCCATCACTGCCAAACAATTAATATGTGATGCCTGTGCCCTGGCCCAGCAATCAAGGAGCCTCAATCCTCACCACTAACACCAGTGAGGAGCGTCTCATATAGAAGGAAAGGCTAACAAATACACACAGTAAAGTGCAATTTTCCTTAAGAGCACACAGAGATTACAGTCAGTCCGGGGCTGGTTGCTCCCTTGCTCTCCAGGTCCCCAATAAGACACCCACTGGCACAGCTATAGGGTCCAGATCTCAGCCTAGTGGGCAAGCTAAAACCTCCAGCACCCTCTCTGTCCAACCATTGCTTTGTGTCCCTGCCCAAGTAGCTGACACACACACACACACACACACACACACACACACACACACACACACACACACACACACACACTTTGAGAAGAGTTTATACAACCACACAGACATTCTTGGGTAAGGCTGGCACAGGTTCTCCAGTTGTGCCCCTTTTTTCCCAGACTATACGGTAGTACCAGCTGCCACTACCCACTAATATTTATCAGCTACTCAAAGGCCCTTAAAAGGGTGTCCAATTATTACTGTGCAATATTATTATCCAATTGGTAGTATAGCCCAGGGCTAAAGCTATTGAAGTGGCTTTGCACAATTTTACCAAAGGCATGCAAGTACTCTAAAGAGCTTAAATTATCTTTACAAAAACAGCCACAGTTGGAAGGGTTTAAAAATATTTAATAACAAATAGTCAAAACACAAGACAATACTTTTTACTACACAGTGCTAGTCAAGAGTTCAGAGATTACAGAGACATACTTAAAATAATTCAGTAGTACAGTTCTGATATCACAGAAAACACTTAGTCTAATCTTTTTAGTTTCTGTTTCTAAGAGAAAATACAAGTCTAAGACAAGACAGTGTTGGCGAGTTGGATGATCAAGACAAAAAATGCTTAATGCTCTCTGATTCTCTCTTTTTTTTAAATCACATTCCTGGTTCACATTACATCATTCTTCACACTTCCCTAGGTTACATTACATCATTCTTCACACTTCCCCAGGTTCCCAGTCTAACAGAAACTACATTTACATTCTTCACCTCTGGGCAGAAACCAGAGCAATAAAAGACATTTATGCATGCAAATTCTGGCCATTAACTCTGGCCTTAAAACAATAGGCAGGATGCCCCACTCTAGAATCACTGGCTCTGAGTTTTAACATCAAAGGGTCACAACATGCTTTACTTGGTCAGTAGAGTGCACTGTTGTTACATTTTTTTTCAGTTCCACGTGTAACACTATTTTTACCATTTAAGACACAAGGCTGTGGTTTACATTAATATTTACAGATGACAGAATTATCTCCAAAATTCTACCTGGCTAGGCTGGCAGCCTTCACCTATCTTCACCCAATCTTCACAAGTATAACCAATCAGAGGGCAAGTCTCCAGGAATAGATGGTGTTCCAGTGGAAGTTTGGAAGCTAAGAGGGAAGAAGGTGATAAAGATCTGGAAGGTTTTGTTTGTCAGTATTTTAAAAGGAAGGAGGTACCAACATCCTGGAAAAAAGCTGTGGTGGCTGTATTACCCCAAAATAGTAAAGACCCATCTGATCTAGCTTCATATAGGCCCGTTTCAATTTTGAACTATGAAGTGTGTATGTCTGTAATGGCTAAAAGAATGGCAAAGGTAATGTCAAAATTGAAAGCTATGAGACAATGTGGTGTTATAGTGGACAAACATCTAACAACATTAAAAGAACAATGATGATCCAGAGGGGAACAGATTTTAAGAAAATACTGCTGTTACTGGTGGGTCTTGATGCAGAGAAAGAATTTGACAGAGTAAGCTGGGATTTTATGAGTAGGACAATGGAAGCATTTGCATTTCCAGATATAAAAATAATATTAATTAGAAGAATATAGGAGAGATTGGAGACAAAAATCAAAGTGGGAGGGTTCCTCTGTGATGTTGTGTCAGAAAAGATGAACCAGGCAGGGGTGACCTCTTTATCCTTTGTTATTTGCATTAATTTTAGACTAATTGGCAAAGAAAGTAAGTGACTCCGAAATTCAAGGTTATAATTGGTATGATGCTCAAGACAAGTTGGCTTTATTGCAGAGGATATTATTTTATACCTGAGTGAACCAGAAAAATCTCGGTGTTGTGGAACATTCTGAGACAGTTCCAGTTTTTGGTGATATAAAATTAATGAAGAGAAAACAAAGACTATAGGTATAAACTAGGTACCCACACATTAATTGGTTTAGCAATACCCTTATTTATGGGGACATCTTAAAATCAAGTATTTAGGAGTATGGATTAAAAAGGATTCTGTTATGGTAGCTAAAGATATATGGGAAAAGACTTAAAAAGTAATACAAAAACTAAGAAACTAAAAGTTCTTGCCTATTGATCTGAAGAGCAAGATGCAAGCTGTAAAATGTGTTTAGTTCCTTTAGTTGTATACACAGGTCAGGCATATTTTATCAACCAGAGAGGAAGTTGTGCATAGTAATTAATAAAGAGATGAAGGATTTTATTTGGGAAGGGAAGAGGAAAAGAGCCAAGTGGAATACTTTGATCCTCCCAATAGAACAAGGAGGTTTAGGGTTACCTGATTTGAAGGGATATATTACAGCTACACAGTTAAAGGGCTCATATATAACACAAGCAGAAAGCTACAAGTCAAAGTGGAAAGGGGTGATAATGAATCAAGGAGGTAATTCAAGAAATAAGGAAGGAATGGGATTTTGGACACAGATCCTTAAGGAGAATAACAACAGTCATACAGAATGTTATATTCATAAAGTAGCAGAAAGTATATGAAGAACTAAACCAATAAAGATGACTGAAATTAGGGGTACAGAAAATAGGAAAGAGGGGGCTGGAATTTACTGGAGGACACTAGGAAAGGAACCAAGGTACTGGGAACAAACAATTTGAGTGAGAACGGTATAAGAATGGGAAGAAGCCTAGGAGACTTTTGGATTGCAGTCTAGTGATTGCCTGTGTATAGGCAATCTGACTATAGGCAAAGAAAGACTGATATCAGACTATAGGCAAAGAAAAAAGGACAGGGAAATCCTAAATGAAAGATCTAGACTGACTGAGTTTTTGAATTGAGAACCCAAGCTGCTGTTAAAAAGGGGGATAATTAGTAGGGCATTTAAAATATTACACTATAACTATAGGAATAAATCAGAAGGGGTCAGAAAAGATTGAGAAAAGAGATTAGATATGCAGTTCACAAAGAAACAATGGGAGGACATATGCATAGCTCCCAAGTATGCAACAAAATCTAGAAGATTTAGGATTTTTTGCCTGAAAGTGTTTGCATAGATACATCTATACCCCAAGCAGACCTCAAAGAATCTTTCCTCAGGTAGATGGTAAATGCTGGAGGTATAATAGGTTCATAGGTTCATAGGTGGGTACTAGGCTATCTGCCCGAAGGCATTTATAAGCCTATCCAGAAGGTGTTGGCTTTCACCGCCCCCTTAGATTAGTTCCCTGTGCTTCTGTCCAGCAAAGCCACTGAAGTGATCCCCGAGGTAAACTTTCTGTTTCCCATCCACTCGTCAAGATTTCTTTTGAAGAGTGTTAGCGAGGAGCTCTGCCTAATGTAGATTGGGATCTTGTTCCAAAGCATGGGAAGTCTCTGGGACAGGAATCTATCCCTCCAGCACGTCCTATTTATTGCTGTGGTGAGGTTTAGATCCCTAGAGCATGTGGCTCATGGGGATAAGGTTTTCTTTAGGTGGAGCATGTCCATCAATTCTGGGTTGGACATGGCCTTGTATGTCAGGCAGAGATCACCTCTGAGTAGGTGGTATGCAACCGAGTCCAGCTGTAATTTCTTCAGTTGAGCTGCAAAGGGCATCTGTTTGAGGCCAATGATCTTGTTGGTGAGGTACTTCTGTGGTCTTTCCAGTTGTTGCAGGTGTCTTGTAAGGTAAAATCCCAAATGGGGTGCTGTACTCTATGACGGGTCTGATGAGTGATGAGTAGAGGGGCACAATGACCTCTTTTGATCTGGATGCGAACCCTTTTGTGATTAAGTGGGCCATGTAGAATGATTTTCTAACCACTTTGGCAATATGATTATCAAAGGTAAGATTACTATCTACTTGGGTCCCCAGATCCCTTATTACGTCTTCCATATTTAGGGGACAACCACCTATGTGGTAGTTTGTGGGTACTTTGTTTTTTCCAAAGGGGATGACTATGCACTTTTTGGTATTTAGCTTGAGGCCATGATTTTGACACCAGGTATCCATCTCAGTGAGACCCTTTTGGAGGATGTCTGTGTCAGCTGGAGAGTCAATTATAGCCCCTAGTTTGCAGTCGTCTGTGAACTTGGTCAGCCATAGTCCTCCTGTGCTTGCCTGTACCTCTGAGAAGTATATGCCGAACAGGAGGGGTCCTAGGACTGAGCCCTGGGGAACTCCACTTGTAACCGATTTAGAGTCAGACCTAGCTCCCACAACTCTCACCATGTTGGGTTCTATCCGTGAGCCAGTTGGCAACCCATCTTGTGACATAGGGGTTTATGTTCAGGCTGGTGAGCTTGTCTATAATACCAACGTGAGGAATGGTGTCAAAGGCCTTTGCGAGGTCTAGGTAGGCTGTGTGTACCACATTTCCCTCATCTATAGCCTTGGTAACTGTCTCAAAGAAGTCTACCAGGTTTAGGAGGCATGATCTGCCCTTAACAAAGCTGAACTGGGTAGGGTCCAGTGTTTGGAGGTTCCCAATGTCTCTGTTAATGAGTTCCATGATGATGTGCTTCATAGCCTTGCAGACCAAGCTAGTCAGGCTTATAGGGCGATAGTTCCCAGGGTCTGTT
This sequence comes from Protopterus annectens, assembly GCF_019279795.1. Lineage (NCBI taxonomy): Eukaryota > Metazoa > Chordata > Ceratodontiformes > Protopteridae > Protopterus > Protopterus annectens. The sequence goes on from NC_056740.1 coordinate 539,775,154, forward strand.
GTGGCTCCACCTTTGTGCACCACTCTATGGGGACGTAGCCTGTGGAGAGGCTGAGTTTGAACAGTGTGTTTAGTTGAGGGAGTTAGTTCATCTTTGAGCTTGTGTAGGACGCAGCCTGGGACACCATCCAGTCCCATTGATGCAGTGTTTTTGGCATTGGAGAGGGCTGTTTTAACCTGAGTGTCTGTGATTTCAGGGACTCTACATTCTTCTGGTATGGTTATAGGCCCTCTTGGGGGTGAGAGGGGGTGAAGTTTGCACTGAACCTGTCTGCCAGAATGTTGGTGATATCAGTCGGTTCAGTGTATTTTGTGCCATTCTGCACTAACTCCAAGCAGATCTGAGCATTGCCACTTAGATTCTTGACATAGCTGAAGAATGCCTTGTGGTTATCTTTGGAGTCCTTGGCAATTTTTCTTTCAAAGCTCACCTTGGATGATTTTATGAGGGATCGTAGTTTCATGCTGATACTGATCAGGGATGTCTTCCCTTCTTGGGATTTTACTCTTTTCTGTACTAGTTTCCTCCTTCTATTGTATAGCTTGTTTATGGCAGGAGTCCACCAGACTGGTTTCCTTTTCTTGGAGGAGTGAGTCTTGGTTTTGCTTGGGATGGCATGATCCATGCATTCTTGTAGGTGCCCGTAGAATGCATTAGTAAAGAATTTTGCAGCTTGGACAGCGTTATCCTTCAGCATGGGGGCTTTGAAACTTTCCACCTTGGTCTTAAGTAACGTGAAGTTTGCTTTTGAAAAGTTTTTCACGGTGGTTTTCTTGTCCAGGGGTGGGGGCGGAATATGGATATCCAAAGTGATTTTTTTATGGTCAGATCTAACCAATGAGGGGTTGACCTCCGGTGTGGAACACCAGTCGCCCATGTTGGTGATGACCAGGTCCAATATGTTGTCACATTTGGTGAGAGTGTTGACCAGTTGAACCAGGGCATTTGAGTTTATAAATTCTAGGAAATGTTGGGCAAGGGAGTTAGTACTTGAGTAGTTCTTCCAGTTAATGTTTGGATAATTGAAATCACCCAATATTAGGGTGTTTGGTAGGACCTTTATGCTTCCCAGTGTTTCCAGGAATGTGGAATGGGGGTCCTGGGACATGGTGGGTGATCTGTAGCAAGCTACAATTTGAATTGCAGTTTTGCCCATTGTTAGTTGCACGTGGATGATCTCTGAAGCATCGTGCTGTGCCACTAACCTGGAGGTGTGGGTATCCTTGATGAATATGGATACCCCCCCCACCTTTTGTATTTCGGTTTGGGTTCTGTGGCCGAAATGTATGGTATGAGTATAGCCTGGTAGTGCTGGGGTGCTCTCTGGAGCCTTAAACCAGGTTTCTCTTACTGCACATAT
>NC_056740.1:539781513-539799013 GCF_019279795.1 Protopterus annectens
GAACAGGCGGTTCAGGTTGCGCAAGACTCAAATTCAAGCCAGGTGGAGAATTTGAACAATAAGGACAATGCCAGTATTAACAATGAGTCAGTAAGCTGGAAGAACAATGGTTTCGATTTTTGTTTTGAAAGAAGGAGCAGTGGCACTACTCAGCAGGAATCTCTGACCTTGGTGGAGAAATTAAAAGTATTTGAAAAAGATATGCTGGCCTTTAAGAAGCTCCAACTGGAGATAGCATATCTGGAAAGAAATATTAAGATGGGGCAAATACTGCGTGGGTTACGGATATGGAAATGTCCCAACGGAGTGGAAGGTAACCCTGACCTACTTAATGAATTGCACAGCTTATTTGATCGGATGAGCATTAAACTATTCAAATTAATGGTAAAATACAGTATTCAAGCTATAGATAAATTATCAAAAGAACTGGATAAGAAAAATAAACAAATTCAGGCTGATTTGTCCTTTGAGCGGTATAAAATTAATTATATCAACATTTTTACAACTGTAGACAGTGTTTGTGCCACTATATTCGTAAGAAAAATGAATAAAATTAAGAGGGACATGAACGAGTATGCCAAAAAGAAGGCGCACCCATTTTCAGCAGGTTCCCATGTCAACAGTCGTGAAAGAACCAATAGCGAGGTAGCTGAGGAAGAGGAAGTGACGTCAGGAATGAGATTACATCAATAGCAACGTACGCATCCTCAGCAGTTCAACCAGGTTGACGATGGAGTGAGATGGTCTGAAAGGCTGAGAAATAAAGAACAGCAGCCCCATTTTTCAGGGAAAACTTACAGAGACTATGTAGTTCATGGCGCCAGACCAAAGAATGGAAGGAGCAGGAGTCAACGGCGGAACAACTGATGGACATAGCCTTGGCACTTATGAATACCGTAAGTGCTAACAATGATTACCAAGTATTAATTATGATGTTGGACTGGTACAGGGAACAAATGACTGTGTTTCTAATGATGTGATTAATGTTACAAACGTTTTTGAAGGCATGTTTAGTAATAATGAAAAAGTGGTTTCAGCAAGTGACTTTCATGTAGAACTTAATGGCAATGTGAATATAAATAATGTTTTTGGTAATGTCTCTCCGTATTTTGATGCAGCAATTAATTCCTTTGAAAATTTTGATGAAATGATAACTGTTTTTGAACCTTGTATAGTATTGAATGAAGCTCAAGATTTTAAAGTGTATAACTATTCGGGTAGAGTAGTTGGTGTAGAGCATGCCAATCTTTTAGCAAAAGGTTTCACCTTTGTTCCCGCAGGAGGGAGAAAATAGCTGATATTTTAATAGATCTAAAATGTTTTACACGTAAACTTAATTTAAAAGTATGGGTTAATAGTAGTGACCACACTTTGGATACACAGGAATGCAGACTTAAAAAGCCAAGTGTATTTAACCCTCCTGCGAACAATTTATTAAGAATATATGAGAAAATGTGTGAAAAGGAGATTAGGCAGATTTACAAACAAAATAATAATAAAAAACATGTTAGTAACCTTACAAAAGAAGAGGAGGAATTATTTGATTTAGCTAAGGACTCTAATATTCGAACAATGAAGCCTGATAAGGGTAATGGAGTGGTCATTATGGACAAGGGAGATTATCTAAATGGAATGAATGTTATATTAATGGATGGAACATATCTGGAAGTATCATGGAATGAAATACATATATCTTATAAGAAAATAGATTTATGCTTGGATGATATGTTGTATCAAGGGCAAATAAATGAAGATGAACACAGGTATATGATAAATCAACATCCTATGGTATCTAGTATATTTGGGATACCCAAGATCCATAAAGGACTCAATAACCCTAAGTTCAGACCAATACTTGACAGAAAGCATTCAAAAACTTGTTTCATTAGTAAATTTTTGGATTTTTATCTACAAAAAGGATTGATGGCCTTTCCATATATAACTAGAGACCCATGGCAATTTTTGGAAAGGTTGGACAAGTTAACATTAGATGAGAATATTATTATGGTTACTATTGATGTTTGTAACCTATTTTCTGTTATACCCCACCATGAAGGTTGTGAATGGTTTGAGACCCAGTTAAATAAGAACAGGTATATACGACCAAGATGAAATAAATAAGTATGTTACCCTCATGGAGGTTGTATTAAAAAACAACTATATTTATTTCGAAGAACAATATTATAAACAGCTAACAGGAGTTGCAATGGGGGCAGCATGTGCCTCCATTTTTGCTATGTCATTTCCTATTGGAGACAGCAGTATATAATGGAAGGGTGTATTCAAGTGAGATCCAATATTATACCAGGTTTTTGGATGACCTGTTTGTTGTTTGGAAGGGTTCTGAACCTGAGCTCAAAACTTTTTTGAGTACATAAATACCAGTGAAGTTTTTAAAATTCACCTACACATATAGTGGAACACACATTACTTATTTAGATGTGGATTTGACATTTAATATAGCAGAAAAAAAGTTGAATTCGGCTATTTATAGGAAGCCCACCTTTCCAAATTCCTATTTGGAATATAACAGCTGGCATCCGTCCCATCAGAAAAAATCAATAGTAAAAGGACAAATGGTTCGGGCTGCCAGGATGGTCACTTCTGACAATGAATTTGTTAATGAATTGCACTTTATCAAACAGCTTTTTAGCAAGAGAGGGTACCCACATGAATTGCTAAACCAAATAAGTGAAGAAGTAAAACAGAAGCGTATGATAGGCATATAGAAAACAACTTTGGCAGGTAAGTGTGGTACAGGTGCAATGGCACATAGTATAAGGGAAGGTGGTTCAAATAATGATTTTGCTTGAGCTTTATAACAACATTTAACTTGGACACCTGTAATATAGTTGATATTATTCAAAATAACTGGGAAATTTTGAAATATGACCAAAATGTAGGACAGAGGGTAGGAAAATTACCAAAGATAGTCTACAGAAAGGATAGATCATTCAAGAATATTTTGGAGACAGCTGCTCATAGAAGTAGTGGTCATAATCATAGAATTAGAGGGAATTATAAGTGTAGGATGTGGACATTTTGTCCATACATTTTGGAAACAGGTGATTGTTATAGGTTAAATGGTACACCTATATATATTAATGGGCATTATAATTGTTGCAGTTTCAAGGTGGTATATGTGGCCAAGTGTCAGCATGGTCCTATATTTTATGAAGGAAAAACTAGTAGGTATTTTAAGAATAGAATTGCTGAACATTTACTGGATATTAGACATGGTAGGATGACCAATGCCTTATGCAGGCATATTAGGGAGCATACTGGTTATGAATTTAAGTTTTTGGTAATTCAGCAAATTATTAAGGATTCTCAAGGAAGAAGTCTGGACATACACTTAGATATTTGTGAGTTAAAATGGCAGTTGCATTTGAACGCAACTGAGTATCCAGGCATTAATGAAGCCACTGCTATTACTTGTGTTTTCAAATTGAAAAATCGTTTAGGATAGAACATGTACATATATATGTATTTTTAGTGTATATATATATAAATATATATATATATATATATATATATATATATATATAAATATATATATATATATATATTTGTTTAAATGCATTTTTAATGTATTAATTATGCTTTAAATTATGTCAATTAATGTTGTTTGTATAATTAATTAATTGGGTAATTGTTTAAATGATTTGCTATTTAAAGGCTGGGTGGGATGTATAGATTGTTCTGAGGAAGTCCTATGAAGTGGGAAGAAAGCGCTTAACTGTCATTAAAGATTGTACTCTTCAGTTGTTGTGCTGTACTTTTCTGGTTCTACAGTTTTGTGTTTGAGAAAAAATGTATCCAACATTACCTTCTCCGTTACTGTTCCAGAACATGACAGTAAGCTTAAGGGTCTGTATGACTCTGTGTTTATCCTATTTCCCTTTGCCTTAAAGAGATGTCTAACAAGTGCACTTCTCCAGTCTTGAGGAATCTCTCAATATTTATATGACCTACTAAATAATAGATATAATGGCACTGTAAGCTCTTGCTGAAGTGTTCTCAGGTCATTATTACTAATTCTGTCTCCTCCCCTGTGCTTTGTTTGGATCCAGTTTGCATAGTTATTTTCAATATAATATAATTTTATTTCAGTATATGAGGTTACCTGGATGTCACTAGGACAATTTATCACCCCTTTATGGAGCCAAACTGCTTTGCATAAGATTGTGTAAATATATTTATAATCTGTTCTGTCTAAGAATACATTTTAAAATCTACACACTGTATCCCCGGGATTCATGAAGCTCGGCACAAGGATGGCGTGCGACGTAGAGATGGCACAGCAGCACCACATGCATATTAATGAAGGTGCGCTGCCGTAACGGCCACATGCATAGGAAATGTGTACGAGTGCAGGGGGCATGTCCAAGCTGACTAGTACATCCTGCCTCCAATAGTAATCACTCCTGTCAGTGTCCGTGGATATTGAAATGTATGCAAAGCATACAAGACAACTTGCGAACACCACAATAAGAAGTAAACACAAAGGCACGTAGCTGAATATTGAGTCCCCATCCCTCGAACAAAGATATTTAAAACCCCGTGCCCGTATTCCATTGTAGTGTCAGTAATTATACCAAGTGGAAGCGAAACACATCATGTTAGCGCGCCGCCAATTGCCAAGCCTAGCCCAATGGTATGGGTTACCACCTGTCCCACATTGTGAGGGACAGTCCCCCTCTAGGCAGGTGTGTCCATACCAAATTCATAATAAATGTGAAATGTCCTGCGATAGTAATTATGTCCCATATGTTATAAAATTGTCCCATACAGTATGTATGTCCATATATAAAATACCTATATGTTACAAGAAACAGAATAAGCAAGTAAATGAAACAATAAGCAACTACACCGCTACAACAATAAAAGCTTATATGTAGGCATGAAACTAAAGTACTATCCTTTGTAATGACCATGGGTATGTGTTGGCCTGTAAACTCAGATGTGTGCCATGAAAATGTCCCATCCAGGTCATATGAAAAGGTGGCAACCCTACCAATGGTCAGAGTATTCACCCAATATCTGCCCATTCGCGGTCCAAGACGTCCTTGCCAGGACGGCCCATAGATGAATGGGTATTACCCAGGTCTACCTACCATGTCATGAAAGATAAGCATTTGCGAGTACCTATGTGCGTGACGTACAGCATGTGGTTGATCTGAAATGTTAGTGTAGACCTCACAGCCATATTGGTCCCAGAGATATGTAGTGTACGTAATGTGTTCTGTTGACTGTGCCATGGGCCATCAACTAGAGAAGGGATGAATGTTGATTGTGGAATATGGGGGTGGGGGGTGACGGGTAATGTAATATATCGCCAGTGGGAGACTGGATTGGATGCACAATAGGTGAACTGGAATGAGGGAGCAGTGTGTGAATCAGGAAGATAACCAAAGAACAAATATACACATCTGCAATACAATCCCACAAACACGTGAACATTAAAATGTGCAATACACATGTACAGAAACGTTACCGGCACATACCCACATAATGGTCTGGCCTGAACTGAGCCATCCATCCCCAACACACCTGGATACATAATTGAATACCCATCATCCCCTTCACAGCACACCACTCCCCCTTCCTGAACAGTCACCAAAACCAGCCATACTCGGGCTGCTAGATAGGCGCAGCCATATCTGCACATAGTGACCCCTACCTATATCTAGTAGGCAGTCTCACCCTAGGCATTCTCAGGATTGCAATCTATGTATCCCTTGCATGTATAACCCTACCTTACAGCCGTAAAGCAAAGATGGTCATCGTTCCCCACAATTTTTGGATATCCCTCATGGGATATGTATCTGTTCTAAACATTAGACTTGGTGTCACGACACGATGTCCAGTCCTGTATACATCTGGACACAAGTTGTATGAGCAGTAGCTGTCCACAAGACTGCTCAGCCTCCAGATAGTCCTGCAGAACCTACAACCCAGGATTAAACACCTGACTGTGATGCACGTCTCCCCCATGTGCATTATCGGAAATATATACCTTACACATTCACATAGTGGCAGTCGGATATAGGGTGCTTAAGGCAATGTAAAGCAGACATAAGTAGGGTTACCACCTGCCCCACCTTGTGACGGACAGTCCCTTTTTTGTTAGTTGTGTCCAGACCAAATATAATTCAATGGCAAATGTCCTGTGATAGTAGGAAATATGTCCCATACATCATGTAACAGTTGCATAAAACAGTTATTTATGTAAAATACTCAAAGTCACAAGAAACAGGTGAAGCAAACAAACCGCTACAAGATTAAGCATTCATTTAGGGAAATAAGTAATGTTCTAACCTTTGTACTGACTGTGGGTATGTGTCGGCCTGTAAAGTCTGATGTGTGTCCCGAAAATGCTCGCTTTGGCCATATGAAAAGGTGGCAACCCGAGACATAAGCAGGTATGCAAGCGTGTATGCATGACGGTAGGTGGCAGTGATTCAATGGTATGGGAAATGTAAATGAGCATGTAGGTGTATATGCATGTGTATGTACAGACCGATATATACACACACACAAATATATATATATGTGTGTATATATATATATATATATATATATATATATATATATATATATATATATATATATACATATATATAGATATGAAGAATGAACATGGTCACAATATAGGAAATCCCCATAATAGTTAGTGCTGTTATATATCAGGATGGCCATCGGTGAGGACACCTCTGCATCCCTAACCACAGGTAGAATGTTAAAAATGGAACGAACAATCTCCCCTTGCTAAGTCTGACTTTCAACTAGGTACAGGGCAGTCCTGGTCCCCAGTTGGACAAGCCTAAACCTGGAAGACCATATGAACATCCTGACAATCGAACACACGTATGTGCCAGGACTATAGGCTGTAGAGGTCTGAATATCCTCGGAGTGAGTCAACATGCGGCATGAGTCCAGAGCAGTAGGGAATAGGGAATGACACATGTGTAGCAGTGCATTTTTCCCAGCAGGTAAATGGATGCCTGCTGTGTAAGTGAAGTGATGAGGCATGTGTTTGGGTAACTATGCACAATGGGTATACATATAAATGAGGCAGAACACCAATAGTGTAGTGGTTAGAGCATCCGCCTAACGAAAAGGCATTCATGCTTCAAGGTCAACAATAGCACATATCATTTTCCTTGTGGAATTAATGTTGCTCTGCTGTAAAGCCGACATTTAAACATGTAAAGGTGAACATGTGTATCGCATGGGACTATTAACCAGTTCCTTTCAATTAAAGTGGTATTGTCATAATGTATAAGGCACAAATAAGCATAAATAAGCAACAATAAACATATGTAATGCACAGTAAGCATAAGCGGCTCCCAGCATATTAAATGTATGTTTGTATGTACAGATGTAATATACATATATAAATATATATATATATATATATATATATATATATATATATATATATATATGTACATATCTATATATATATATATATATATATATATACACACACACATATATGTGTGTATAGATATATATCTATATACATGAGAAATGGTACAAGCATGCAAAATCTGAAGGTAATGCTACTCAATGCTAGAAGTCTAAACCTCAAATGCACTCTCTCGAGGCACTCCTAAAATGGAGAACATGCAGTAACTGAGACCTGGTCTTTTCGCCACCAAAAGGAGTGTCAATATTCACCACACCACCAGGCTAGTTGGCCAACACAATGTGTCTGAAATTCTCCATGTGCAACTAAAAAAATATTAAGATAGAACCAAACACCCTAATACTGGGTGATTTTACCTAAACTGGGAAAACTACTCGATCAACTAAGACCTGGTCATTACCAGTCTGACCACATCCACATCCAAAGCCAACTTCATGCTACTCAGAAGTGACAAACTTCATGACACACATGCAGAAAGTTCAACTGCTGAATATCCACTCATGCCCAAATAGAACCAAAATGCTCTCATCCAAAAAAGGAAGCCAATCTGGTGGTCCCCTGCCATAAACAAACTTTACAACAAAAGGAAGACTTTTGCAGAAAAGAGGAAAATCCCAGGATGCAAAAAAACTGCAAGATTCCAAAGACAACCACAAAGCATCTAAAACAGAATGGATTCAGTGCCAAACCGAAAATTGCCAAATTCCAGTAATAAGAATACAGCATCCATGGGACCAGATGAAGAACTGTGTTTAATCATAGCCTCACCTCAGGACAAGCCTTATCTGCAAGGCCATGGATCATGGAACTTATAAGACATTGGCAACCTTCAAACACTGGACCCCACCCAGTTTGAGGATCTTGTCTCCTGAACCTGATTGACTTTTGAATCAGTCTCCAGAGCCATGGATAAGGGTAAGGTGGTCCACACAGTGATAGAACCCACACCCAGCTCCAGACAAGTGTCTGAAGTACAGGTCAACACTAAAAGTTTGCAGATGACTGCAAACTACAGATGCCAAGAAATGTATTGTTATCCCCTTTGGGAAAACATGTATCCATGAATTACCATATAGGTGGCATAACCACATTCATCACGAAGGGCTTAAAGAATCAAAAACAGATGCAAACCCAGAGCTGTTGGACAGGATCTAAACCTTGTCATCACAATAAACAAAACATGAAATAAAGCCATTTTAAGCCAAATAATTATCCCTTGTGAGACTTGAACCCTGTACCTCATGTTTGTAAAGCAAACACCTTAACCGATTAGCCACCCTCCCCAACTCCTATGAGAAATATATATATTATATATATATATATATATATATATATATATATATATATATACATATATAAAGAATGGATGTTGTAACAGTAAAGCATACACAAGGGATGTGAAGGGAATCAAGAGCAATGTTGGTATTGTAAAGTGCTTTCAGTGTATGTCATAAAATGCTGCCCAGGAGTGAGCAGAGCACCGCTACTCACACCACAGGCAGGGTTTTACCACTGGGAGTAACATCGTTGAAATGCTAGGTCTACTTTACACACAGGCAGAATGTAGTCCCATGCTGGGACCTCCAAAAATTGAAAAGCGCAAATGGCTGTATTCCATAAGACCAGGAAAGGCACGTATGTGCAAATATACATGGTAGGAGACCCTGTGAATACACAAGGTGGGACAGAATGTGTGTAGTGCCCCAAAAGCTCTGGAGAGGGAAATGTGTAAAGGTGTGTCATGGCTGCGATAACAAGTGGATAATGGATGTTACGCCTGTAAATTTAACATGGGTTGGGTGGAGGAACTATGAGTATGCAATTATGGATCCAGGCGTGCCAGGATTGGATGGGCCGGTTCTAATGGATCGCCCCGTGGAGGTCCGCTAGGTCATAATAGGTATATATGCATACTCACATGCAGACAACAATATATGTTGACGTACAAATTCTGTAACTCATGCATTCCATTTGTTGACATAAATAACAGGAATGTGCCCATACAAACATCGACAGTACATGGAATAATAGGCTGTGCAGAAGAGGGATAGGTCGAATCACACTATCACATTCCAATTACCATCGGTAATCCCTACATGAACATATAGCGACATCTGTCTGCTGTATAACGTGCTACATACCGATTACAAGATGACTGGAGTGTGTCGGTGTTATAATGAATAAGGCACTAGTATGCTGGTGAAGCTTATAAACATCATTACGCATTTGTAAGTGCGTATGAGCGGGGAATGTATTGACATACTGATGTATATATATACACACACATGCACATATATATATATATGACAGCGAGATATGAATATACCTGTATGACTACATATGCAGATATGTCTGTATATATTAATGTAAATATATATATATATATATATATATATATATATATATATATATATATATATGTTAAGGTGAAATACACATGTATATACCTAGGTTATGTTACAGCAGTTACGGGTGACATGTTTAGACCGGGCATATGTTGGTGGGAGGTCCACTCAACAAACGTCTACTTACCAACCCCCCCAGCTAGGCCAGTGAGACATACAGACACACAATAAAGGTAAATACAACACTGGTTCCCAGACCACCGGCAGGAAACTACCAGTGGGTGAGATCTGCAAGGTCTACACTTTAAACATGGATAGCGACGTCCCTTGTGGGACACCAGAAATATGGTGCCTTCAGTTGATGGGTGTAACACAGTTAAGACCAGGATGTAGCTGTACACAGAACAGTAGGTTGTGCAAGCCTGATAACTCATGGATTGACACAATGTATGACATGTGTCCCGACATGGGGAGAGTGGCCAGTGTGTAGGGGTGTGTTTATATCCCACCTGCATCCACCTGTGTCCACAGTAAGGATGAGTGCTGTAGAGTAGTGGCAGGTGGGGGAACTATGGGTATGCAATTATGGATCCAGGCATGCCAGGGTTGGATGGGCCAGTTCTAATGGACCACCCCATGGAGGTCAGCTAGGTCATAATAGGTACATATGCATACTCACATGCAAACAATATATGTTGACATACAAATTCTGTAACACATGCATTCCATTTGTTGACATAAATAATAGGAATGTGCCCATACAAACATCGATGGTACATGGAATAATAGGCTGTGCAGAAGAGGGATGGGACAAATCACACTATCACATTCCAATTACCATCAGAAATCCGTACATGAACATATAGCGACATCTGCCCACTGTATAACGTGCGACATAGCAATTACAAGATGACTGGAGTCTGTCAGTGTTATAATGAATAATCACTAGTATGCTGTTGAAGCTTATAAACATCATTACACATGTGTAAGTGCGTATGAGTGGGGAATGTATTGGCACACTGATGTACATATATATAATTTTATATATATATATATCTATATAAAACAGCAAGATATGAGTATACATGTATGAATACATATGCAGATATGTCTGTATATATTAATGTAAATATATATATATATATATATATATATATATATATATATATATATATATATATATATATATATATATATATATATATATGTATATATATATATATATATATATATATATATATATGTTACAGTGAGATACACATGTATATACCTAGGTTATGTTGAAGCAGTTACGGGTCAACAAAAGTCTACTTAACACCCCCCCCCAGCTAGGCCAGTGAGACATACAGACACGCAATAAAGATAAATACAATACTGGTTCCCAGACCACCGGCAGGAAACTACCAGTGGGAGAAATCTACAAGGTCTACACTTTAAACATGGACAGCGACATCCCTTGCGGGACACCAAAAATTTGGTAACTTCAACCAATGGGGGAACAGCATTATGACCAGGATGTAGCTGTACACGGAACAGTAGGTTGTGCAAGCCTGATAATATATGGGTTGACACAATATATGACATGTGTCCCGACACAGGGAGAGTGGCCAGTGTGTAGGGGTGTGTTCATATCCCACCTGCATCCACCTGCGCCCACAGTAAGGATGAGTGCTGTAGAGTAGTGGAAGGAGGGGGAACTGTGGGGTATGCGATTATGGGGCTAGGCATGCATGTGTTGGCTGGCAGACACATATTAGGACCGCCCCGTGGGTGTAAGTAATATTCCGATGTGGGTATAGCAGACACCCATACCTCCCAAAGTATAAGAGCACATCTACTAGACAGTCCATAAACCATTGTGGGAATACATAGGGACCATATCATTGAACTGTCCCCGATTACCAGGAACGTCCGTGATTACGAATCAGAATCCTAACACAGTCTCAACTAAACCATCCTAGAGCTAGTGATATTAGGAGGAAAGGTGGCGGAATACACGTAATGAATAATGACAACATGTAAGAGTCATAAACTGCATGCACCTCAGAAAATGTGTATGAATACATATGTGCTCTGTGTCCGTCAATGTGTCATGTTAATAGCACCAACCTTCTAAATGTGTCCCTGAGGTCGTTATGCAGTGTCCCTGATTCAGTGTTTATTCTTCCCCATTCATATGAGAGGGCTGATAGTGAGAAAAAGTGCATGTTCCGCGGACTACCTTAGAAGACTGATAGAATAAAAGGTATGGGGTTACCACCTGTCCACCTTTGCGAGGGACACTCCCCTGTGGGCAGTTGTGTCTTGCATAATAACTGTAATTAAGGCAAATATCCTGTGATTTAGGGCAAAGACTACCTATATTGTCTGTAGTAGTAGTAGCTAAAACAATTATGTTCCTCTGAAACACCTAAATGTTATAGGTAACAGTATAAGCAACTATAATGCTACAAGAGTAACATTTTATTTAGGCAAAACAGTGAAGTACACCCCTTTCTACTGGCTGTGGGTGTGTTGCCCTGCAAAGTCTGACATCTGTACATACAGGTCCTATAGGGTTGATACCTTTTCAAATGGCCAGAGTGGGACATATTCTGTAGAAATGTCAGACATTCCAGGACTAAACATACCTACAGCTGTGCATAGTACAGGATTACACTTATTTGCACAAATAAAAGCTTAATCTAGTTGCATTTGAATTGCTTATGCTATTTTACATAACATATAGAAGTGTCATATATAAAATTCCTGTTGTATGCAATCATTAATGAAATGTAGAATATAATAATGTCCTGTAATCTGGACATGTGCTATGTCTTGATTATTTTCGCTCTGTCCCTCGCAAAGTGGGACAGGTGGTAACCCTAAAGTCCTACCTTGGCCAATTGAGAAGGTGGCAAACCTATAATAGGTATGTGGTAGCATGACCCGTCCGACGGATGTGGCTACCACAACCCAACTACTCATTTGTAATGCAGGGTCTCAGTTCCCATGTATCAGCCAGATGGGAGCAGAGTGTATGTAGAACACACAAATATGATTAATTCACTGGATAGGCAGCTGATTCCGTACAGTTAAATGCCATGCCATTGCCTAATGGTCAGCCATTCCCGATACTGTAGTCATGTAGTCCGATGTGATAGGCATTACAAGGTGGGAGCAGATTGTAAGAGGAACACACAATAATGAATGATTCACTGGACAGGCCGCTGATTCCGTACATTCGAATGCCATGCGGTCACCTAATGGGCAGCCATTCCCAATACTGTAGTCAGGAGTGGCCTTAGGTCAACTGGTGCCCTAGGCAGAGGGCACAATGGCACCCCCCACCACACCACCCAGTGCCCCCATCCTGGTCTACCTACACCAAATAAATACTGGTAAAGTGAACCCACTAAAGCGATGCCCTAGGCGGCCGCTTAGTTGGCCTATGTCTAAGGCCTTCTATGACTGTAGTCATGTAGTCCAATGTGATAGGCATCACAAGGTATGCCTAAGAGGAACACACGAATATGAATGAATCTCCGGACAGGCCGCAGATTCTGTACAGCTGAATGCGATGCCGTCGCCTAACGGGGTGGCCAATCCCGATACTGGAGTCATGTAGTACGATGTAATAGGCATCACAAGGTAATATTGTGGTCCTCGCTCACACCCAGGGGTGTGAGTGACAGATGCAAGCACCAATGCTTGTGCATTAGCAAGTGCAGGAACGAGTGGGTGTAAGTGTGTTTGGCTACCAGTATGCGAGTATTGCACTGGTTAAGCAATGTAGAGGCTAATCGAGCATAAAAGGCTGTAACCAGAGAATATCATACAGTGCGGTCATTCAACAGTATAGGAATGTATCCCATCATGTAGAAGTACATGTGAGTGTTTATGTTCGACATATAGGTACATACATATATAGAGATGCATTAGGGACATGCCATGTGGCAACAAAGCATTACAAACGAATGAAACGGGAAACACCAGCGACACCTGTATTATGTAGTGGTGTTGCTCTATGTAATCACAAGACTCCCTCAGACAGACAGTAGTTACATTGGCCATATACATCACTCTGTGCATGTAATGTACATTAACACAACAGTACCTGTCCAATCATTATGTGTGAACAGTACTCCTGCAATGTGTAACATCATCATCATGATAAAGGTAAATGGGGTAACCATAGAGGGACAGGTAGTGTTTTGTGTACAGTGGGGTCATCCTCCTCACGTGTACCTGAACCATGTAGGAGTGATGTGCATACCAGGACCATGCGCCTGAGGGACAGTGGTGAGGATAACAGTAGTATGTTATGATGCATATTACAAGGGTTTCATGTGTCCAGTGGGCACGTGTGTGTAATGGACAGCTATGTATAGGGCAGATGGTGTCCTAGGAGCCAAATGGCCTTATGTGTCCATAGGTGAGGGTCAGATGTTGGGGAAGGAGTGTAGGTATGGCCGTGGAGGATAGACAGGAGCACAGAAATGACAGCATACAGGGCTGGTATATGATTCATGTTGGGGGGGGATACACCCTGGATGGGGATGGGTCTTCGGCATTCAAAAGCCAATGGGAACAGTGGGACGGAGGTCTCCAGCCATGGACAACTGCCACTGCACCTACACAGCTGCAAAGGAGGCAGTGCTGGGTGCTGTCCAGGACAGGCAGCATCACCCTGTAAATGTGACACTTTGCCCTTGAACTGGCGTATCTGGCTTCATAACCCCTTAGGGAGCCACCTACGAAACATGTCCAGGACCGCACAACAGCAGATATGTACCTGTCTGGTCCTGGTCCCAAGGGGGACATGCTCCATCCTCAGTGGTGGAGCCACCAGAAGGTGGTGCATAGCCAACAGAGGTTGATGTTAATGGCTGGGCCCCAGATGTGCTAGTGCCCGGTGCCATGGTCAGCTGAAGTGGGACAGGAGGATCTGCCAGGACCTAACAACCCATTCGGCCTATGGTGTTGCATTTTAAACCCACATATGGCTTAGTGATAGACAACAGCATACAGGATTACCTACGACAGTATGCATAGATATCACCAGCAACCCAACAGATTGTATACATTTGCAGAGGGAGCACAACACATGCATATATACCTCATGGCAACTGTACAATGTGTAGTAGACATGTGACCGCAGCTATGAACAGTTGCCCATCATTGGCTTGTCACTGGGAATCCCACACAGTGTCAGTCATACCACTGTCTCATGTGACACATGTCCAGTCAGGGATGCGATGGCAGTAACACATTCTTATCATCATGTACTGTCTGCAATCCCCACACCATGCTTCTGCTGTGCACAGAAGTGTGTTCAGTGTGTAACAAAGGAAACGAATGGTTGTACACACTGACCTGTTCACAGATGGCCCTACAGATGGGGTTCCCTCATGAACACAGTACTGTCATGTCTGTATTTTAACATGCAGAATAGCCATTACCACACACATGTTAAACAGGCAGTAGTCTCAATGCAGCATAGCTACACTTACATGCTGTAGTTGTGTGGCACATCATCCTCCTGTCATTAGGCTATTTCCCACTGTTGAAAATGATTGAGGTACATCCAGATATCATATGTGATGCCGTGTCAGAACACCACATCCAGGTACCACTCACAGCGACTGTCATGGCCAGATAATAACATCTTTCTCTAGATAGTGTACTGTGTTTATCATGCAGATGGCTATGGGAACACCATCACAGCTGTACCACATGCAATCAGCTAGAGGAGGACTGCAATAGGTGCAGAGGCCATCACCTGACCATTTCCATCTGTTACAATACACATGCTGCTACCCGCGGTGGTGGTGCTGCGGTAGCGTTGTCGCCTCACAGTAAGACGCTGTCTGGTTCAATCCTCAGCTAGAGCATCTTCTGTGTGGAGACATGTGTGAATGGGGCATAACTTCGTTGAAGGTTATGCATCAGGCCTGGCAAGCCAGTACGTAAAAATCAACTGCCAATCATTAGCAGACGGGAGTTCTGCTGTGGCGACCCCTAACTGGGAAAAAGCTGAAAGACACAAACAGACAATACACATGCTGCTGCTGTGCAGGAGCATACCTTCACATCCACCAGAGAGTGTGTGTGCGGGACAAGCAATGTACACCAGGGAAGGGCTTGGAGATTTCACTATAATCTGCCACACGCTGAATAGTACAGGGTCAAACCCCTGACTACTCATTACTATTACATGTGCATGACATTACTACATGTGCCACAGAGGTGGCATGTTGCAGTGCTGTAAGAACAAGTGTGTAGGTGAGTGAGTGCCATCTGCAACAGATATAGTAGACACACATGTCAGTCCACGTGAACGGATGCCATTGTCACCACAACCACACTCTAATGGACACGCATTGACACCTTTATCAGGGCGGCAAATACACAATGTAACTACTTAGTTTGCCACACCGCAGTAATGCACAGGACCACATGCACCACAGGGGATATCTGGAGGTTCAATAGGCTAGGCCATGTGAAAGTGCTTGAAAACTGTTGGTATGCCAACAAGGTTTATACTGGGAGTGACTGTGGTTGGGAGCATCACAACCCACACGCAGACACAGGGTGCCAGTACTGTCATGCAGGTATGCATTGCTCTATGGGTGTGTAGTGTTTGGCTGTGCAAGATGGCTGTACAAGGCTGGGTGAGGGGTAATCCTTGCCATTGCATCACCCGACAATGGTGTGCAGTGCAGGGGTGTAGTGTCTACAATGTCCCACACAGATGGGTACTGCAATATCTGGCCTGACATCCTGGTTACCAATGTGTAGGGCCATAGCTTTGCAATGCATGCCATGTCTGTGTTTGATTGTCCTTCACATGGACATTGCCTGGGATGTGCATGTCCCACAATACTGTACAGTGACATGTATAGGTGTACCTGGTTTGGCAGACACATGTAGTGTACACAGCCTGTTATGCCCTGATATGTCAATACTGGCCTGGTGTGGCGAAACCTGCTTACAGTGAGCAGGTTGGCCCTGCACCTGCATGTATAGAATGGACAGGTATTTTGTGGTGTAAGTGGCATGGGTCCATACAGGGCACATGTGCACAGCACTGTCTGGCCTTAGTAGATCACATATGATGGCACCACATACGTTGCAGCCATTCAGTGTGGAAGATAATTAAGGCACAATGTCCACATATATGTGCCAATTGTACCACTGTACAGGGTGCCATGTCCTCTGCAGGCCACTGTGGTCACACCATGCCTACTATCTGTATTCAATGTGCATGTCACTAGCAACATAGTGGGACATCCTAGGCAAGGTTGTATGTGCATGGCACATGGGTGCGGGACATATACCGGGTAGTAGTAGGGCTGCATACTTAGTTCACCAGCCCTTTTGCCAGATGTATGGGTATGGCTTGCCAACACAGTGCCATGGCTGACTGACAGCTGTACTCCTCATGAGGTGGCCAATGTGTCATAAGATGGATACTATATAGGAAAACTACAAAACCCGCTCCCAAACATGTCCAATGGTAAGACAATCACAGCCACCTCTACACAGGCTCTGACAGACAAACACACACTTGCCATGTCCTGTATACAAACCCCTACCATATCACACTGCAGCAACACGAGTTTAGGGCACGCGCTACAGTGAATACTACAAAGCACTGTACTTGTCTCATGCAGGCAGACACACACACACACACACACACACACACACACACACACACACACACACACACACACACACA
>NC_056740.1:539804013-539854013 GCF_019279795.1 Protopterus annectens
ATACGTTCATCATCACTGCTAGAGTCTGTGGGGACACTAACATCTGATGTACCGCAGGAGGGCAATGTACCTACATCACCTGTGAGGGCAGACAAGAACTGTACATTACAATCTATACAATAGACATACATACACACACACACACACACATGCATGTGAAATGACAGAAGGCATGCAACATGCATGTGATACGGCAGATGGCATGCAGCGCAGACAATAATAGTGTTAGTTATCATACATCTCTAGGTTGCAAAAAACAGCATGCATGTGTGATAGCAGACAGCATGCAAATTACACAGTCATAGTAGTGGTTAGCATACATCCCTGTGTTACACCATGTGGACCAGCACAGGTTAACAGTACAGCTGCCTGATGTGTGGCATATGACCTTGATAATCACATCTAGTATGACATGTGATCTGCTGATGTGTGCAATGACATGCATACATGTTAAACACAATAGTGCCCTGTCAAATATACAGTGGGGCAATGGTATACCAATTCAGTGTTGTCTGTCCACCCTACAGATATACTGTAAATTTAGCTGATGTGCATGGCCATTGCATGGAATCATAAGGAGTCTCTAGTGCTATACAGTGTGAGTTACATACAGGGTTCATAGCCATGACTGTGTTCAGATACAATACATATATACTCTGGAATGTGACCCATGTCACTGAGGTATATACACACTAAACCATGATGTGGAAGTTGTGACACAGGCCACTGATGGGTATACGGATGACACCCCTGTACATCTGCAACCATATTGCTGCAGCCTGGCAACTATGGGCAGACATGGCGAACACATTGGTACACCATGTCCCACATGACATCTGTGTACCACACACAAATGATGAGCTAGTATGGCATTTATGTCCATCACCAGCAATGGGAATGTACTGTATCTGTGGCCTGATGTGGATACTGTACAGGTGACTGCTGTCATGTTGCAATACCCTCAAGATGTTCAACACATCCTATGTGGTGGATTGATGTTACGCCTACACAAGATGTGCACAGGCCTGTAGGATGTCTAGTGTTCCACATCTACATTATGACCATTATACAAAGGCCATGGCCGAACCATGTGTAGCCATTGTACGACAGGGTGTACACACAAGCACAACACTTCAACTGTGTGTGTTGCTCCATGTCTCTGGCTATCCTCCATGGCCATGTGTGTACATGTGTTATCCAAATTATAGTGATGGGCATCTATTTCACATGTCTGTGGTGTCCCATATGACATATATGCTCCACTGGCAACAGGGTTATGCAGATAAAGGGTGGTATGTGGGATATGTTTTCAGGTTAGGTAGGCAGTGTAGCAGCCAGGCCAATAGATAACATGGACATGTCAAGATAGCACATCACATTGTGTGACATTCATAGTAGGGCTATTATCCACACCGGTGAAACATGTGTGCTGGCTATACTCCAGCCCACTGTGTAGTACTGTTTGTATTCACCACATGTGTAGATCAGATCTGTTGTATGTTCCTAAAGTTAACAGCACCTCCACCATTGTATGCACAGCTGTCAACACATCTGGCAATAAAGTTTGTGAGGATTCATGTTGGTGAGATGATTCACATAGTTTGCAAGTGTGGCACATGGATAGTCATTGTGATGCATTGCAAGTCTGATCTGTATATTGTGACAGGACCATACATTATGTGTACATGATGTGAATGACCACATGGCAGATAGATTTGTGCATTACGGTTCCTGATAAATAATAACACTCTCACCTGCACCAGGCTGCTGTCACCGTGGAACACCAGAAGTATCTATATAGGAATAACACAGCAGTATGAGCATAATCCACCCCTGTATGGAGGCTACAGGGAGCAATGTGCATAACACATACACCAGTACATTAGACTATACTATGGTGTATGCACATGTGTGCATACACAGAGTAGCATACTATAGTATGCGGCATGTGTGTATACATGCCTTGCATATGATGTTACATTACATATTGTACAGTGACACATGCAGCTATATGGAATATAGTTGTTATAGGTGCAGTACTGACTTACCAGGCAACTCCAGGCTCAGTGGTTGAGAGACACCCACCTCCACAATATCGGCTAAGGCTTGTAGATGTGGTTCTGCAGGTGTCCCCAGGTTGGCCAGTAGCTCCTCGGTACGTGTGAGGGGGGCTAGGTTGGTGGTCCACCACCTGTTGCACCTTGTTCCCTGGCGATTGCATTCACACGCTGTTTCGCCCATCTAATGAGGTCTGTACAGTGTCGGCGCACCTGCTGGTATGTGCGGTTGTGGCCACCCACATCATTAACCCTCATGCGAAGTTCCATCCACAGGGCATCCCGCTGCTGTGCACCCTGTGGCACATGGCTGAACAGGATATCATGATTATTGAGTAAGTATGGGATGAGGGCCTCATCCTCTAAGCGTGTAAAAGGGGGAAGCCTTGCACGCGGCATACCTGGAAGACATAATGATGGAGACAGGTCACAGTACCTCAGAGACATACAGAGCTACAGCTGAACATACATATGTACTGCATTAATTCAGTTTAAATAGTTGTATTTGCAAACCTACATAACACTGACGTGTTTGTGTCACACACATGTGACACTCAATGTTGAGTGGATATTATCACCATATATGTGTGTGAGTGTGTCACCTGATTACATTGCTCATACTCCATGTGGTTTCTCTCTTGATGTGGGCATGTCTGTTTGCCTGTACTGGTGTTCCTACCTATCAGCACATGGCTGGATGGGTCCACATTAATGCAGTCAACCTTGATGAAGTGTATATGTCACATATAAGGACTTACACTGCCTTAACAGACATGACCTGTGACCCTGCAGACATACTCACATAAGGTTTTACATGTATGTGTTCTGCCATATACATCGCCACGGCACTGTGCAGCGATTCAACATCCTGCCATGTATCACCTGTGTTGCACATGTGATACACATGGGTCACTGGCTAGCCAGACAGTATTTGCAGGGATGGATATCAACTATGGCATGTACAGTTAAAGTTGACTAGTGGGCTATATGCCATGGGCCATGTATGCATCTAGGATGAAAGGTCACCTGGCAGTAGCCAACAGGCGGGTCTGTGGGGCCAGTGGAGCAGTGCCACATTACTGATCCACAGGGTTAATGATACATATACCATGTGTTACCATGCGGTCATCACACTATGTCTGAGAGGGGAGCGATGTGCAGCTTTGATGGACAAGAATGCATAGTATGGCAGGACTATGTCAAGTGTATGGGACTAGGATCTGTCCAGCATGTGGTAGGTGGATGTCCATGAAGTATGTGTTCGAGATCAGGATGAGTACGTGTAGCATGTCCGACATTACTGGGTTGGACATGGATTTATTCGGGGTATGCACCATGCTACATAGTGGAGATGGGGAATGGGAAGGCTGGTGTAGGCCATCTGCACATGGCCAATACCCCTTAAAGGAAATATGTGATCTGATATGGGTCACTTGAGTGGTCTGTATGGCTGGACAATGATCTCTATATTCATGAATGGCACCCTATTATTATTAGGGTTGCCACATATGACTCTCTGACAGGTGTGGTGATGTAGCTATCACAGGAAAGACAACTGCCCAGCTGCATCCCTCACACACAAGTGTCCATTATGATGACCGCTGCCTAGGTGGTAGCTCATGGGTACAAGGTTATTAACATAGGGGTGACAATGCGAGTCAGCTATTGCTCCTAGGTCATAGTCATTTGCATACTTCAATAGGCAGATGCCTTCTGTTTGTCTGTGAGGTATGGACTACAATGAGGGGGAATAGAATTCATTAACCCTGACATACTGTAGCTGCCACTGGTGTGATGATCACATATTATTCAGACACCTTCTGTAGTGTTGTTTCTGCCAGCAGTCCTGTTGCAAAACACTCCTGTGACATAGGAATGTACATCTAGTATACCGAGTGTAGGTGGTACACAGTATGGATGATGATGTCCTATGAGCTGGCAAGGTTATGATATGCAGTGTGACATCAACCATACTGTCATCTACATCTGTACTGCTGACATCACTTAAGTGATCAAGGTTCATGGCCTTCCAGACCAGACTCAGCAGGGTAGTAGTGCAGTACTTCCCATTATCAGTGGTGTCTCCCCCTTTGTGGGTTGTGATACCTGTTGGTGTGCACCATTCAGTGTGTACACAACCTGACATGGAGCTATGTTTTACATGATGTGTACGTGGAGAGCATCTTGTTTTGCCATATGTATATGATACAACCTGTGATGTGGGCAGGTCCCATGCAGACAGAGTGCAGCTTCTACCTGCACAGTTGTGGGTACAGGGGCCCTGTGGTGTACATGGATATATGTTTGTGTACCTGTTGGGGGGAGGGGGCAGTGTTTTTATATTATCCAAGACCCTATCTGGATTGCTTATTCATGCTAAGCACTTGTTCAGGACTTGTAAACAGTACATAAGCTAATGATTACTATAGCACTCAATCTTCCACATCATTTACAGGTAAGGGTGAACAGGTGTTGTACATACTTTTCTCACTTGCGTAGAGTAATGTAGCTGTTGCACTCATTTTCCTCACTTTTCTAGGTGAATGTCGTTCTATATTCAGGCATGTCCAAGAGTCAACTGCCAGTGTTCTCACCTGTCTATCTGATGAATCTGGACATCTTGAGGCAATGTACACATTGCCTCATGTACACAGACAAGCCTCTCTGCCTACGACCTAACACTACAACCTGTGAGAGATGCACTCATCTAGCCAAACTGGAGGTAAAGGTTTCTCCAGCCAAGCCTAACCCTGACTGTCATGTGGAGAAGGTACACAGTTGCACAACACCACACTCATCACATAAGCCTCACTGTATCTACCCACCATTAACTGGGAAAACTACTCGTGTACCAACACATTAGCTCAATGGTTTCTGGAATTCATAAACACCAATGCCCTGATTCAACATATCCACACACCCACCAGGGGCAACAATATCCTAGACCTAGTCATTACCAACATGAGTGACTGGTGCTCCACACGTGAAGCCAACTCCTCGTTGGTCCGATCAGACCATGTGCTGAACACCGTTGATATCCACATCCCGCACCTATCCCCCATTAAGGGAACCACAGTATAATGCATCTACAAGGCCAATGACATGCTTCAGACGTGGTGGATATCATGACACCCATGCAGATGGACAGTACTGTTACAACTGCTGAATCCTACACAAATGCACTCTATAAGCACTTACAGGAGTGCAAGGCTTGTGCTATCCCAAACAGAACCAGGATGCTATACTCATAATTAACTAAACCAATCTGGTGGTCCCCTGCCATAAACATATTGTACTACAGGAGGAAGACACTGTTGCAAATGAGAGTACAGTACCATGCGTGGAGGAGATCCCTGGCCAGCCTCAGTAAGAAAGTGAGATCCCTTATAAGATCCTCCAAAGCTAGCTACAAAAACTATAACACAACTAATACCAACAACAACCACAAAGCCTCGATGTCAGCAACCAGATCTGCTCTGAGTTACAGCACAAAGGCACAAACATTACAGAAACAATTGATATTGGCAACATCCTGACAGATACCTCTCAAAGCTGCACACTCTAAAGGCAATATCACAGCATCCATGGGACTGGACAAAATCCCAGGCTGCATTTTACACAAACTTCAGATTGTACTGTCTTCTCACCTACACATCATGTTCAATAATAGCCTCACATCGGGCATAGTACCCCTTGAATGGCACACAGCAACAGTTATCCCACTCCACAAAGGTGGCGCCACAACAGACCATGGGACCTATTTCCCGATAGGCCTGACTAGCCTAGTCTGCAATGATATGATGCACATCATGGATCACTGTCACAGAGTCATTAGGTACCTCCCAACCTTTGACGCCTCCCTGTTTGGCATTGTTAAGGCCGGACCATGCCTCCTAAACCTGGTGGGCTTCTTAGAGACAGTTACCAAGGCATTAGATGAGGGTAAGGAAGTCCACACAGCCTACCTAGATCTCTCATACGCTTACAACACCATTCCTCCTTCTGGTATTATCAACATACTCATCCACCTGAAAATTAATCCCTATGTCATGTGATGGTTTGCAAAGTGGCTCACGGACAGAACACACACAGTGGAAGTTGCATACCCTAGGTCCAACTGTATACCAGTTACAACTGCCGTCCACCAGGGCTCAGTCCTAGGGGCCCCTCATGTTCAGTATATACTTCTCTGATGTACAGACAAGCACAGGAGGGCTTTGGCTGAAAAGGTTTGCAGACGACTGCAAACTAGGGGACATAATTGTTTCCCCAGCTGTTACAGACACCTTCTGGAAGGGTCGCACTGAGACAGATACCTGGTGTTAATATCATGGCATCAAGCTGAATGCCTAAAAGTGCATAGTCATCCCCTTTGGATATAACTAATTACCCGTGGACTACCACATAGGTGCTAGTCCCCTACATACAAAAAAGGTAATATGGGATCCGGAAACACCAGTAGATAGCAATCTCTCCTTCGATACCCATAATGACAAGGTAGTTAGAATATCCTTCTACATGGCCCCCCTAATCTCTAATGGGTTTTCATCCAGATCAGAGAGGTCATTGTGACTCTACACATGTCATATCAGACCCATTAAAGGATACAACACCCCATTTGGGATATACCTTACAATACAACTGCAACAGCTTGGAAGACCACACCAGTACCACACCGAGAGGATTACTGACCTCAAACAGATGACCTATGCAGCCCAACCTATGAAACTCCAGCTGTACTCAGTTGCATACTGCATACTCACAGGTGATCTCTGCTTGACATACAAGGCCCATGTCCAACCCTGTATTGCTGGACATGCTCCACCTAAACAGAAGCCCCTGACAGCCACATGCTCTAGGGATATACACCTAACCACAACGATGAGTAGGACATGCTGAATGGATAGATTCCTGACCCGGACACTCCCTATGCTTTGGAACGTGATTCCAATGTACATCAGGCAGGGCCCCTCATGAGCACTCTTGAAGGGAAACCTTGACGTGCGGATGGGAGACAGACATGTACCCGGGGATCACTGCAGTGGCTCTGCTGGACAGAGGCACAGGGAACTATTGACTCTGCCATTCAGAGGCACAGGGAACCAACCTATAGGGGTGGTGCAAAACAACACACACTAGCTAGGCTTACAGATACCCTTGGTAAGACAGCCTAGTACCTACCTTTGCACATATTACATGTCTTATGTGCATGGATAGTTAAATAGCTCTTCCATTTTACTTTTCTGTCATGCTGATAAACTGTCGGCTCACTAAATGACATATGTATCCTGTTATTGTGTATTGTAAATGCCAATTGACATAACTAATGTTTGCCTACCATTACAGTAATGCTATGTAGCTTGTAATACATATCTGCCTATGACACTGTACATTACACAGTTATTGACACAATATTCCACAATGCAAACCATACTTGCACAGTGGCCCAACCTTCCACATGTTATTCTCTGTATTACACCCATACATATGGCTACAGTTACAATATATCAACATATACTATCCCCTGTTATAGCACATGCTTGTTGGACCAACCCTGCCACTGACGTCGGCTGGTGAGGAGTATTTCTGTTCAAAGCCCTTATATAGCATCCCTTGTGGTGTATGCGGTGTTTGCCTTGTGACCTACAGCAGTACACACAAATACTACAAGCATGAATATGCTCAACAATACATCATTAAAAGATAACTGTTTCCACTATATGGATTGCGTGCACTTTAAATACTACAGAATAGTACTACATACACAGACATACTGACTGTTCTGCATACCTTATTAGTAACCCGACATATCGTTAACAGTTGATTCAATCCTTTTCGGTTTGTGTTTCAATGTTATTTGTAATGTTCCGCTGGTATATAAGGATGGTTTGAATGTGTGATAACACATCCTTTTCTAGGTATATATCGGTAACATGTGGTATCCTGTCCACCAATTGCTGTTCCAAAGCAGTTAATTGGATGCACATTAGCTGTGCAGCTACTTCATTAGCCGATACCATGGCAACAGTGATGTATAAGTGGGTACTCCTTTTGGGCATTGTCCGTTTGCCTTACTTTCGAGGGAGATGGCCTAGATGTGTTATTGCGATATATTTCAACAGCTATATGGAGACACACAGAGATATATTAGCTTCATGACTCCCGTGGACTGTGTGTAATGGCTAGACAATTTAGTTCTACATGTGAGTACAGCTGTTATATTTCGGAACAGTGCTACTTATGCAGGGTTTGTTTGTACCTGATACTTCTGCAGATGTTTAAGTCTGGCAAGGATGTTTGGCCAGCTCAAGGCCATATGGCTATGCATGAACTGTTATGTGGTGTACAGTGTGTTTACCAGACATCCTTGATTTCGTGTACAAGTGTAGCATACTGTGCTGTTACTCACTAGTTGCTAACACATCCCGGTGTATGCACAACCCTCTGAAATGGGATTAGTGCAAACAAACCCTATTACATCAGCAGCTGTTCCATTGTATAACAGCCACTATTTCACTTAGGGCCATGTTAGTGTGTCTCTGACAAGGTATGTTAAGGCTTCTGCAGATGTCGTACAGTGTGTGAATGATTTGTGATGTTATTACAGTTTGTATTGTAATATGTTTGGGTGTAGGGGTGATGTTGGTGAGTGTGCTTAGAAAATGCAGGTGTGTAGGAACTGCTTTTATACATAATCACTATGTTTGTGAGGGTTCCTTCCCTATTTGAACAGCTATCCTTTTGTGGACTAATACAATGGTATTTGCAGGCTGATTCATTAAGGCACTGTTATGTGGTTCCTGTATAGCATGCAGGTGATGTTAGTCCTTGAATCCCTTCGGTAATACATCTGAATGTAATAACGTGTTGCTACATGATAGCTGTGTATTTCTGTCATAGGTATTTGTAGTCATCGTAGTTGTGTTGGTGACTGACCCTCTTTGGCTAGGGTTGCCACCTTTTCATATGTCCATAGTGGGTCCTTTTCGGGACACACATCTGATTTTACAGGTCGACACAAACCCACGGTCAGTACAAGGGATAGAACTTTCCTTTCTTGCCTAATTATAAGCTGATTCTTGTAGCAGTTTAGTAGCTTATCCTGCTTCCTGTACCATGTAGGTACTTTAGATACAGAAATATCTATTGTATGCAACTATTACAGTACATCTGGGACATAATTATGTCCTACAAACCCAGGATATTTGCCACTTTTAATATATTTGGTCAGGACACAACCGCCCAAAGAGGGAGTGTCCCTTGCAAAGTGGAACAGGTGGTAACACTATCACTGGCTCATGTCCATAGCACATATTTGTAATGGTGTATAGGCATATACTCTCCATATCCTTTGTTCATAAAGGTTGGTAGTGGCGGAATGTGTGATTGCTATGGTCTATGTTATACACATATGTGAACACTTTAACCGCTGTATACGGGAGACCTACAGAATCCTGAAACCACAGTGTTCCGACACACATAGTCCTGGGAACAGACTCCCATACCCCACATTACCGACATCGACAGTAACTCACGAAGGTAACACAAACATGGAACACACACATGCACACACAGACACACTGCTACCCAACACATCCAAACAAACCATCCTACACTATGTATGAGCAGGTGGCCAAGCCACCCTACACACCCCATGTAGGTGTCTGTGCCCCACACACTACCCCCTACTTTAATATTCTACATCCAAGGTCATGCAAACAGACGCACAAAGCTAACCCACAACCACACATTACAGTTCCCCAACAACACACACCACACACAGAACACACACTTACACACACTACAGCCCTAAGAAACACATGTACACAGTAACCTACCCAAACCGCAACACCAGAAGCACTAAATAACTGTCCATTAACATCGTGAGATCACACCTCGTGCATCTGGTGTTTCGGTACTGTATTCTTTTGTACCTTGAGCCTCAGGATTACGTGTGTCGGTATGTAAAGCAGTCGGTATATGGTAGGTATCCCATTTATATGTACCTCCATGGTTATGTAGATGTTGTTAATCTATCTATATATCTACATATATATGTATATCCCCATATATCGACATATCTCTCTCTCTCTCTCTATATATATATATATATATATATATATATATATATATATATATATATATATGATGATGTGTGTGTGTGTGTGTGTGTGTGTGTGTGTGTGTGTGTGTGTGTATATATATATATATATATATATATATATATATATATATATATATATATATAAAACATACACCTTTCATTGGGTACATGCCGGTTTGTCCTATTTCAACACATTCCTACCTTTTGTGTTTTATCCTGTCAGTATACATGACTGCCACTGGTACATCTCAGGTAGCTTAGTGGTATGTTATTGTGATGAATGTGTACATGGTGGCGTGTTCTAATCCTGGCAGTGATATCTTACCTCTCAGAGCAGGCACTGGTAGTGCAAGGGTGATGAATGCACATTTCAGTGGTTGTGTGTTCCACATGTTTATTATTCTGTGGAGAACTACTTAAATATGCAAGCTGTGTTTAAGGTATACTATGTAACATGTACACATCTGTGAAGATTCCTGTCAGGGATACTCCCCATTATTTGGAAACACATCCCTGATTACATTATACAAAACCCCTCACTAACACTCTGGGGAATCCTTGCAGAGTGGGTGGTGAACAGTAGCTACACCCCTGGGATACCGCAAGTGGCTCTGCTCCACAGAGGGACAGTTAGTTGATCAATGGGATGGCGACAGCAGACACTTTTTGCCTATGCTTATGAGTGGCCTCGGCGGTTGGGCATGTACATACCTATGTATCTATGAACCTATACATACAGTATGAACACATGCTGATATCTTAATATACTGTTCAGTTATTGACTTACCTTGTGCCAATGGCAGTTGTGTGTACAATAGTTGAGGGCTACCTATGTAGGATGCACACAGTAGACCACCTATACATGACAATTTACAGGTGGTCGTGTGTGTGTGCCATCCATGTTAGCTGTCTGTGCAGGTGGAGAAGGGTGTCAGTCCATGAGTGCCTACACTGTCAGTGTGTGTGCTATACGTTCCATCTTTGTCAAGGCATGGGCATACTGGGTACACCTCCATCTGCCTATTGGGGCTAGCACAGGGTGTTCATGGTCTGAGCCCCCCTGTGCCTGTGGATCCCTTGGCAATGGTGGTGTGGCTGTGAGGGCCTTCACCATTCTGTCCCCACTGCAGCTGTTTCTGCAGGATCACATTGTGTAGCATGGCACATACTATGAAGATGTGGGCACACGTTCCTGGAGAGTACTGCAAGGCTCCACCAGATATGTCCAAGCAATGGAACCATGATTTCAGCATCCCAAACACGTGCTCTATGATGATTCTGGTTTCTGTGTGTGCCTCATTATGGCATTCTTGCGTGGCTGTGTGTGCATTTCTGATGGGTGTCATCATCCATGGTTCCAGTGCATAGCCAATATCCCCCACCAGATGGCCATATGGGATGTCCCCCCTGGCAAATACCTGTTACAGCTGTGAGGCATGCCAGATGTGGGAGTCGTGATAGGACTGCCAGCACACACATCCATGATAATGCCCTGGGCATTGCACACGACCTGGCAGTTGATGGAGGGGAATCCCTTGCGGTTTATGTAGCGCCTACCCTGCTCACTGGCTGGTGACTTGATGTGTATGTGCATGCAATCTATTGCACCCAGTACCTCCGGGTAGTCCGCCACATGGTAGAAGAGACACATATTGCTGGCCAACTCCTGCGTTCGGGGGAAGTGTATGTGCTCATTGGCATGTGGTAACATGGCATCCAGGAACTGGTGGAGTACCCTGGATGCTGATGCCTGTGAGATCCCCATGATATCCCCAGTTGGCCTTTGGAAGGTACCTGTGGCTAGTATTCTCAAGCTTACACATACCTTTGTGTCCACTGGGATGGGTTACCCTCTGTTACTTCTGGCTCTGAGGTGTGGCTGGCACAGCTCAACAAGTTGCTGTATGATGTCCCTGTCCACCCTGTAATGCTCTACTATCTCCAGATCATGTGGCCCCTGGTAGGTTACCCTGGGTCTGAGCACTCGTCTCCTCCTCCAGTGCCTGAGATGGTTGTCAGCATCATCTTCCACACCACAGTCAGTCTTCAACACATGCTGGTGAATCAAAGCTATGGCAGCCCCTAACATATACATATTCAAAGTTCTCCATCTGTATACATCAGTGGTGCAGAGTGTCTGGGAATACACAAGTGTATGTGTGGAGCTTTC
Organism: Protopterus annectens; assembly: GCF_019279795.1. Taxonomy (NCBI): domain Eukaryota; kingdom Metazoa; phylum Chordata; order Ceratodontiformes; family Protopteridae; genus Protopterus; species Protopterus annectens. The sequence goes on from NC_056740.1 coordinate 539,816,345, forward strand.
ACACCTTATACTATTGTGCAATGGATGATGCTGGTGTAATTAGGTGTGTTTGTGCTATTCCAGCTGCAGGGTATCTTAATTATTGGTTTTGCAGCAGGTACTGCTATTGTGGGGCCCTTGGTGGTGACTTATGCTTGTCTGCTGTGATTCATCTATTGCCCTTTACTTCTATTTTCAACCCGATTCATCTCCCATTGTCAGGCATGCATCCAGTTGCCACCTTTCTTGTTTTGTGCTTCCACAACCCAGGATTGTGTTGGGAAATGTGTTATGCAGCTGATCTACAGCAAGTTTGCTTTGTTCTGCTGTGACAGTTCTCTTTTCTGAGCTGTATGGCACCTCCCCTTTCCTGTTCTGCAGGTAGCTGCTAGCAGCCTTGTTAGCTGTTGTCTATGGCCCACTGTAAGTTTCTAGGTGTTAATTACTCATTTGTACTCCAATTACCATGCTGCAGCATTTCCTTATTGTCTTCCCGTATCCTTCCTGTTTCAGCTGTGGTGCGCACCGCGCACATCCGTTTACCGGGTTTCATGCGCGTTTTCATCCACGTTCACATGAACGTTTGGTTACCTTGTGTGCTCTCAGATAAGCAAAGCTATGGCTACTTCCACACCCCTATCCTGCGGCTTTGCTTAGCAACACCCAGCACAGATTAGCAATGATCCAATGTGCTTACAGATACAACGGCGCGCCCCTCTCTTGATGTCATGTTTAACTCCAGGCCACTCCTCGGTGTTGTAACGCTACGCTATGTGGTACATCCTTATGCCGGCGGAACATTTGCGATTCAGTATTACTTGACTCATTTGCATGGCATTGACTGCTAATTCCTAGTTACCACATGGAACACTGTCACAGACCCTTAGCAACCCTTGCACCATGGTTGTGGTGTAGCATGTGTGCCATTGACTATTATGGGGATATCATGAATTGCGTTACATTACAGTTTTATGACATCTAAATATATTTTCATTATGATCCCGTTTGCACACCGATGCACTGCGGTTTTACTTTACGTTGGTGTGGCCATAAAATTAAATGTTATTTTTTATATGTTGTGCATGTTGTTTTATGCCACTGGCTATCTATTTAGCCATTGGCATATATTAACATTATAACATGTAAGTTTGGTCCACTTTCATGGCTCCGATTTTATGTTTAACAACATGTAAACCATTTTTTTGGTTTACATTTTTACATGCTTATGCTACGCCTGCACAACTTCATGAATCATTGTATACCTTCATTTGCATGCTACACTGCTGCGCATGGGGTAATTAGCATACATGCGCCGGGAGCTGCGTAGCTCTGGCGTATGCTGGTAGTGCACGTGGAAACAGCTCTTATCTGAATCACTCGACGGCCATATTTGGCACTAGATCACCAACGCTACTCCGGCACATGGCACAAGCTTAATGAATCCCGGGGTATGTCTTTACTTCTTCCACATTATAAGCATTTATAAATGGTTTCCTATTACGATCAATATCTTTATATAAATTGTCTTCAAATTTGTATTGATCTTGTCTCACATTATGTTTAATTTGTCTGTCCATCTTGTTTATTTCAGTTTTTAAAAGTTTAGTTCAACCTCTTTTCCATTGCTTATATTTTGTGTCTCTTACCTTCACCAAGTAGCTTGTTCTTATGGAAATATATCCTCCTGGTGGTGTGTGCCTAGATCCTGATATTAAATATTTTTGATTGATTGCATTCAAACAATTTTCCTTTTAAAAATGTTCACATTCCTTCTGTAGTTTTTCCACTGAATGCATCATCCCAATTAATTTTACATAGTAACTGTTTTACTTCCATATAATCTGTTATTAATCTTCTGTGCACTGGTTTAGATTTTAATTTGGCAGAATTATCTAGCAACAAATTAACTTTTATAACACCATGATCGCTGCACATCAACAGTGGTAAAACTTGGCATGAGGTAACAGTTATTTCTTTAGAAACACAGTGTCTAGCATGTTCCACTCCATGGTAGGCTTTTTTACAATCTGACGCAATTCATGTTCCTGAGTATATGTTCTGAATAATTTTCTTACCAAGGTTGTTGAATCAATATTATTCCAGTCTGTTTCTGGTAAATTTAAGTCCCAGCCACTATTATTCTTCCCTCCTGTGTTTCATGTAAGAAATGTATGAATTCCTCTAGGTCATCAGCACTTCACTTTGGTGGTTTATGCGCTCCAACAATTGTTATATGTTCCAGGGTTGTCTTTATTGTCACAATTACACAAGCTATTGTAAGGTGTTAGCATTGAACATGTAATAATCATGTCTCATAACTATCTTTAATCCTTACCAAAACACCTCCACCTGTTTTTTGTTATAATGTCTGTTACAGTAAAAACATTTAGACCCTGACAGAACTGGTTTCCAATGATTGTTCTTTAACCAGGTTTCTCAAACAATAACAACATCAATCTTGTAGGAAAGCAACACATTTTCCAATAAAAAAAATATTGTTAATCCTTCTAGCATTAACAACCATCAGAAATACATCAAATGTTGCTATCTGTGGACTGTTAAATCTTCTGTTTGCCAAATATTGCAAAATATCTGCTGCAAACATTCTCTTCCCTGATCTTGACAAGTGCACACCATCTTATCTGAACACTTGTGCCCAAAAGTAGGCTCAGATGCTCTACACATTTCCATTTTTTAAAACATGACATTTTATTCCCAGTGACCTGACTCTCCTTTCTATATGTGATTTATGAAAAACACCTGTACAAGCTATGCTATGTAAGAGGGCTGTAAGTTCCCTACTAACAGTCAGATTTCCTTTGTGATGAGGATCATTTTGTACATGAATAAAAACAGATCTGCACTTCCTTGCATTAAGATCTTCTAAGGCCTGTCTGACATCCTTTATTTTTGCTCCTGGCAAGCATAACACTATTCGATATTCATTATCTTCTCTGCAAATGCAAGCATCATTTCTACTGATAACTGAATCTCCAATTACAAGAATATCTTTTCTGACCAGATCTGAAGAATCTTCAACTTCTAGTTCAATAATATCTGCTCTGTCAATTGTTGCAAAGGAATGATCTTCATCACTATTAGTCTTATTTATCTCATAGTTTTCATTAACATAATAATATATGTACTATATATATTTGTAAATGTGAATTTATTAATACGGTTTGATTACTTTTATATAAATATACATTTGCCTATCTCACAAGTAATAATTCAGTAAAGGTATTTAAAAACATATTTTCAAAACCATTCTGTTCTTCAGTTTGATGTCAATAAAGTTAATATGTTGTTAAAGATGAGTTATTTCACTGGCGGCACAGTGGTGCAATGGCTAACGTTGTTGCCTCACAGCAAGAGGTTCTGCAGTTCGATTCTTGGCTGGGGTGTCTTCTGTATGGAGTCTGCATGTTCTCTCTGCATTCATGCTGGTTTCCTCCAGGTATTCAGGTTTCCTCCCACATTCCAAAGACATGCATGAAAATAGGCTCTGGCCTAGTCAGACTTTCCTGGTCAACAAATGGTAAATAAATAAATAGATTTCTTTGACCCTTGTACCAATATCTCAATAAAGTTTAATATTCAGTTTTTTTTTATTTAATTGTACCAGTTATATGTTTTAATGTCCCTTTTCTCTACTATGATATTCTTGCAATTGGAAAAAGGGAGGTGGGGAGTAGAGGTGAAGAAAAGAAAGGAAAGAAGGGGGGGTACAAAAAGAAAAATATGTTTTCCTGTCTAAAGGAAATAAACTGCTTCTAATCATTGTCATGATACAAAAACTTATAAAAATTCACCTTATTACGTTACCTGATACAGGTTTGATATCTTTCTTCTTGTTCAGTTTAAAATATTCACGTTGCCGTCTGTTCTTGTTCTTCAGTTCTTCTGTGCTAATATTGTTTTTCTCCTTCATATCTGAATCTACATCCTAAATTCAAAAACATATTCTGTGTAGTGCACAGAAACACATTTACATCTATCATATCGTATTAACAGCTATAAAAGTGAATATATTTTAATTACTTCTAAAATAATTTGATATTCTATGCATTTGTTTTAATTGTATTATATGAACATTTATTAAGTTTGATTAAACAAATATTAAATATTTAGATGTATTATTTTAAATAGTGAAATGGTAAGCCACACTTTTATATCAACACAATAATTTAAAGTTTGATAACCTAATGTAGTATGTATGCAGGGAGTGGGTGGGGATACTTCAAACCACCATGCATAAAAAAGAAAGCAATTGAATTGGATACAGCTTTATAATCAGCTAAAGAATACAGTTGATTGAGGTACTGAATACAAGGTTTGACAATACATAGACCAGGGAACAAGATTGTCAGGATTTTAGTCATTACAATAATTTACATCTCTTGACGTATCTAAAGATTGTAGTGTTTGTTAAACTTGAACAATGTGGAATATCTCAACAGCTCTCATTAAACTATATCACTTTTTATTCCACATGTAATTACTCTTCTCACTTGTCTTCCAGGCATCATCCACATCACTTCACCACCAAATGTTTATCTACCAATACTTTAGATCATGCTGTCATGTAAATCAGATTCCAAACTTCCATGCTCTCTCTAAAAAACAAATTATTACTTTCAAACATGGCATCCATATATTATAATGTCTCTCAGCTGTGCAGCCCTTCTCTAAGTCATTTTTTCTCACAGTCACCCATACATTTCTCAAATAATTCCTACTTAATGCCACACGATTTTGTAAATTCTTATATCTGTAATAAATATCTACTTTATTTCTTTTTAATTTTTATTTTATTACAACTGCTCCAATAATAAATATACACACACAACAAACTGAATTCTGCAAGAGCATTAGTAGCATTTATATGCATGTCTTGCAGACATGCTAATAATGTCACCAAATTCTTCTATTTTTAACAGAGGTTGTTCTAATCTTCTACTAATTTATTATTTATCTTATTGGTAGCTGTGAGTTCAGCCATCAGGAGCACATCATCACGTTATATCTGCATCATACATTAAATAAATTCTTATCTCCCCTTCTCACATATTCTTTCTTATTATTCTTATAATAACCATACATAATCATAGCCATATCGACTTAATATTGTCAAAAAAAATCTTCACCCACCTTTTTCCCAAATTTCACCTCTCTTTTACATTTCAAAAAATATACTCTGTTGTCTCTTCCTGTCCTCAAAATAAACATACTCCTTCAGCATTCTTTTTATATGGCATATTCTCCTCTAATGATAAATTATTTATTACCAGTCTCCACAGGAAATTATGACACTTTACTATCTTGGTACACCACTTTTTCCTTACTTTAATGACTTTAATCACTTCTTCTGGTAAATGTTCCCATGGATTTGCATTATAATATTGTTTAACCCCATATTATACCACATCCTTCTGCGTTTCATCAGTTTTTATTTTCCATGTTAATATTTTTTCTTGATATATTTTAATGTCTTCATTTACATATCTTTTCTCATTTTTTCTTATTCTCATCATCTCCCAGAATTTTGTGCATCTACATTTAAATATTCTCAGTATTAAATTCTCATTCCTTCCTTTACCCACTAAAGCTCTATACAAGTTTAAAGAAGCAGACTACACAACTAGATTTAGTAACCACAATCCCCATAAATCTTCATTCATATACAACACACCTCTTTTCACTGGGTTTAGTCTTGAACCCCATATGAAAGAAAACATCATTTGCACAATTTGCTTTTCATATATTTCTGGGATCATATAAACAATTGATATATGTGCTACTTTCCCATTAATATCTAATACACCATATAAACCTTTTTCTTGAATGGTAATATATATATCCTCCACAGAGGACATATCGCTTTCATTTCTTTTATCAAACCCTACCATTGCATCACAACTACATAATTTCCCAAATGTTATTCCTAGTAAAGGCACTTCATTCATTGAAAAATACACACCCCTAATTTTCACCACATCGCCCAAATCCTTATGTTTATCTTTATTCAAGGTCATTCGCATTTCATTGTTCATTCAGCAAGCCAACATTTTTCTCATCCACATTTTGTTCATCACAACTACAGCTCTAGCATCTGCATATGTCAAAACTACTGGAATCACTACCTTCTTTTGCATCACATATCAAGCATCTTGCATTTTATAAACTACTTCACTCACTATCGCATTCATTACCAATGAAAACAATATCCCATTCATAGGATATCTTTGTTTTATTCTACACTTCACACATATTTCCTTAATCAGCCAGCTATTCACTAGCACATTAACTCTATTATTTTGATATGCTGACATACACAATCTTCTAATACTATTACCAGTTCCATACTTCTCCATAGTATCACACAAAGAATCATATCCTACTGCATCAAATCCCTTGCTGATATCACCTATCACAAGTTTCACATCCTCCTTTTTACTTATAACATCATTCACAATTTCTCTCACAATAACAATTCTTGCCATACCTTCCCTTTTATACCATATACATTTCCGTCCATAATATCCTTCATCCATCCTTCCATTCTCCTCTTTTGTATTCTCATAAGATTTTATATTCTGTGTTATTTAGTATAATGGGTTTCCATTTTTTTTATTTCGTCTTTTCATCTTTTTCCATAGAAATTTTAATATCCCACTACATAACTCTTCAGAAACAAGCCCTTACTTCAACCATTCATTCAGTACATTTGCAAAATATTTTCTTTGTCAATTGCATTAATTTTTTGCACATTCTATACCCTACATCATCTAGGCAATTTTTTCTCTTTGTAAACTCCATTAATTTCTTGTATATTCTATATATACCCTATACCATCTGGGCCTAATACTGAATCAACATTTACTTTGCTAAGTACTTTGTCCAATTCACTAAGAGCAATTTCTTTTTAAAATTCGACTTTAACTCATTCTGGATTTTCTTTTTTTACTTTCCATTCTCTCTTATTTTCCATCTTTTTACTTTTATACATGTTTTCCAGATACTGTACTAAAATACTTATAATTTGCTCTTGTGTTCTTTTTACCTTTCCTTTCACATTTTTCATTTCCCTCATTATACTAATATTCTCTTTTACTATTTTACCCAAATATGCAAGTACTTCCTCCCTTTCGCTTGTATATAATATAGCTGCCTAAAGAGCAATGCCTTATTTTTTATTTATTTCTTTTACATAATTCTTTTTCCATAACATAATACTCTCTTGTATTATTATCTAAATGTTCTAATACATTTCTATAAAATTTTCCATACTTCACTTTCTCTTCGATTTTCAGCTAGAGCGTCTTCTGCGTGAAGACATGCGCGAATGGGCGTACCTTCGTTGAAGGTTGTGCGTCAGGGCTGGTAACTCGGCACGCAAAAATCAACTACCAATTATTAGCAGACCGGAGTTCCGCTGTGGCGACCCCTAGCCGGGAAAAGTCAAAAGACACAACAACAACTTTCTCTTCCTCTCTTACATCATCCTGCCATAAAAGCACATTTTTACTTCTTTTTAAATTCAGTCCACCATTCAGACCATTTTTTTTGTAGAAGCATTTCATGGTTCTATGTCCCTTCCATAAATGCAATACTTCTCACTCTCCAATTTCATCCCACAATTATTCATTTATTCTTTTTATTTCCTTTCTTATTTTAACATAATCCCTTTCTTCCATTACTTCCATCCATGTTTCTAAATGGTCTGAAAAAAAATCACAACTGTATCTCCATCTGCTACCCTCAAGCCTTCTGATAATACAAAATAATCAATATCAGATCAGTGTCCTCCTTCTGTAAGTCCATTCACTTTTGTTCCACAGGGCTAATTTACCACATTTTATCATAACATGTTACATCTACGCTCTTGGTAAATGCCTGCATAGATGACTACCTTGACAAGTTATGCTATAACAACTGTTTTTCTACAAAGTGTGCTTAGGATTGTGTGGTAATAAGATGACCTATTTATATGCTCTGTGTTTCTACAACTGTGGTTAAGTGTTATATATATTCACTGCCTCTTAGTCTATGAATAGTAACTATACTGTATCAGAAGCGTTAAAGGAGTTTTTTTCTGCTTTTATGCTGCTGCTAAATCATGCTGAGATTCCTAACTAGCCCCTAGGTATTAGTGACTACTTAGAAATGTATTTGTATGTCAAGCCCTACACAACCTTTCCTATGCCTATATGAACCTAATATGTGTTTGAATTGATTATATTCTAATTTTTTACAGTGCCAAATTTTCTAATTGTTTTAACTATACTCATATATGGAAATAAGTTTACTTAACAGCCACATCATTACCATTTTGACCGTTAGTTGGTACTGCCACTTAATCTGATATTTTTATTGTATAACTGCTAAATGGCCAGCTACTAACACTCTGTTTACCTACCATTTTGTCTTCTCTCTCCCTTTATTTACCCAGCTCTCCACCCTGCTTGCCCTGAACTAGGGAATGAGAATCTGCCCTGCCTGAAGGCCAAGAACTAAACCTTATGCTAAGACTATTGGTATCTACCGAACTAAAGAATAGAGCCAATCCTCTCCCTAAGCCTCTTTCCCACAAGGAACCAAGAAAGTATGTGTTACAACTATTGTACTTAATACTATACTTGAATTATATAATGCTATGTAACTGAAGACTGCTCCCTAGCCAGGACAGCCAGCAACCTTACTCTACTGTAATCCTTTTTCTCCTAAACCTTATCACACTACCCACATGTAGTCTCTGTCGCTAACTCCTGTTACCCTCCATTACTCCGAGACCTGACAACACTCTTGTAAAGCTACTTGCATTTTTTATCCTTGTCCACTAGATGGTATCCTTCTCCTAGTATTTGCCTTGTAAATCTATCTCACTGTTCTGACATATAATTTATCAGACACATTGCTTATTTCTTTTTTTTTGTTATTCCAGTCCTGCTCACTCCTCTATTTTCACAGCAACTCACTCTCCTCCACTCACATCTCCACCTTACCACAGCAGTCAGCACTTCACTGATTGTTCCTGGGGTCCTCTTCCTTCACTGGCTCTATCCCGCTCCGTTCGCTCTGTGGGCTCACTCCGCTCCCCTACCCTGCCCCAAATTCCCACCCACACCCAGTGCTCCTACATTTATTCACCCAAACCACACCCCTACAATAACCACCAATCATAACATCCCACCCTTAAAGTGCCAGAACCAACACATCCAAGTCTCACCTAGTAAACCACCTAACTTATCCTTATCATTACACTATATACAACCCTGCCATAATGTCATTCATATCAACCTCTCCACAATGGAAAATCCTACTTCTATCTTCCTTTATACATATTCTTACTATATCTTATCTACTTACATTTTATGAACATCTCCACCACATAAACCTTTGTTACCCAACAAAGCAAACCTCCTCAACACCATTAGCTCACACTCAAAGCCATTCAAACACACCCAGGATAATAGCCTACCTACCAGCAAAATATCACAGACTGACTCACATCAGATACTATAGGCCAAAAGCTAAGAAATCTCTGTTCCTAACATGTAAACCTCTGCAAATTACACTTAGAAATCAACTCCAATATTTAATAGATGGAGATATCCATCCCAATCCAGGCCCAAATTCTATCCAGTCTAGAGAGACCCATAACACAACCCCCACTAGTATGCAACTCCTTACCAGACCTCCCAACTCACTATTGATAGTCCATCTTAATATCAGGAGCATAAATAATAAGGTTGCCCAACTACATGCTCTCATGGATGTGCATTCATTTGATATCCTGTGTCTCACTGAAACTTGGCTCAAACCATCTATACAAGACAATGAATATATACCACCAGGGTATAGCACCTTAAGACTAGACTGAAAAGCTAAGAAGGGAGGTGGAGTAGCTATACTATATAAATCCGGATTACAGGTGACCTCTATTGACTCTAAACCCCCTCTAACTAGTAATGAAGAAATACTTATCTTCAAAATTCAACTCAATAACTGTAAATCCATCTACATTATTGCTGTCTACCTTTCCCTAGGGAATAACTCTAATACCCTAGAAAATATCCTAAATTGGCTTTCCACCAATTATCCCCAAGAAACAATAGTACTCGGTGACTTTAATATCAACTGGAAAAGCTGTACTTCTGAACAGCCCTCTACTCATCTTAACCTACATGGGTTTATTCAAACTATTAGCCGCTCTACAAGGACCAATAAACACAATAACAATGAAAGCACCCTACACTGGATTCTGATAAATAGACATCACCAAAGTTAGAAAGTAGGGACTCTCCCTGAGGATATAAGCGACCATGCACTCACCTTCATAACCAGATTTAAGACTGACATCCCTAGCCCAATTACCTATAGAACAATAAGGAGTAACAAAAATGTTAACCCTGATATCTTCCAAACTGAACTTAAAGCATGCAGCTGGTCACCCCTCAAACACTTACCTCTAGAGGAAGCAGTAATCTACTTTAATACTAAATTCTTAAGTATTCTTGACCTCCATGCTCCAAAAAGGACCATTAGAACCAGGAATAAACCTGCCCCTGGCTCTCAAAAGGGACAAAACAAAAAATGCTCCTCAGAAATAAAGTCTGGGCCATTCTTAAACTTAAAGTTCAGACAGCTAAGAAATGATACAAAAAATCCATTCTGTCAGACAAAATAAACTATTACATTCAACTCCAACATACCCAGCAAAACAAACCACAAAAATTCTGGGCAGGGATAAACACACTCTTACACCCAGGCCGTTCTGTCACACCCACCCCTGGAGGTACTGACCATGACAATCCAAAGCAAATCGCAAGTACCTTTAATACATTCTTCACTGAGACCATTCACTCTCTTGCCAATCAACTAACTCCTGACAGCTCATCTCTGACGTTCTCTAATACTACCTTACCTCCCTCATTTCATCTCAAACCTGTCCCTACATCCTTTATCCGTACCCTATTACTAAAACTCAAACCTACCACCACTGCAGCGGATCTCCTTCCTGCAGAATATCTGCAAAAAGCTGCAAATGCCATAGCCTACCCCATCTCTATTCTGATTAACAGAACAATCTCTGAGGGAACTATTCCTTCTATTTGGAAGATTTTGCATATTATCCCCCTGCATAAAGGTGGAAACTCAAGGGAATTATCCAACTACAGACCTATTGCTATACTATCTCCACTGGCAAAAATCATGGAGAAACTGTTAAAACATCTAATAGATAACAACTTATTAGCTAACTGACAACATGGCTTCGGGCCATTTCACAGTACTACTACTTCCCTTTTATCCTTCTCTGACTGTATAAACAAAAATCGCAATAACAACACTCTATCCTCAGCCCTCTTTATTGATCTCTCTAAAGCCTTTGATATGGTTAAGCACCAACTTCTCATAAACGTCTCATAAACATACTCAAAAACCTATCTCTTGATGCACTGGCTATACAATGGCTTCAATCCTACTTAAACAATAGGCAACAAGCAGTTATGTGGGAGAACAACTTATCTCCCCATTGCACTCGGTGTCCCCCAAGGTTCTATACTTGGACCTCTTCTATTTTCTATTTTTATCAACGACCTGCATACTGTAATTCCTCAAGCTACCATAATACAATACGCAGATGACTCCACATTAATATGCTCAGCCCCAACCCCATCAGACCTTCAGTCTCTCACCCAAAAAGTGTTTAACATAGTTGAGGAACGGTTACTACACCAGTGCCTCATCTTGAACCCCAAAAAAAACAAACTCTTACTTTTTACTCCCACCCATAGGGCCACACCACTACACTTTACTGTTACATCAAACAACGGAACCATCATATCCCCCGACTCTACCACAAAACTCCTAGGGGTACTAATTGACAATAACCTTAACTTTGATAGTCACATTAACAATACCATAAAAACAGTCAACAAAAAACTAGGCTCCCTCTATAGAATCAAATCCTTTCTTACACCACTAGCAAGGTCTACTATTGCCCAGATCCACTTAATCTCTACCCTCCTCTATGCCTCCCCTATATATACTAACCTCTCAAAAAACAACTTGAACAAACTGGCTGTCTCCTACAACAATATTGCTAGATTTGCAACAGGCTCTATATCCAGACCCCATCACTGTATTAATTATGAACAACTAGGATGGCTAGAGTTGCCAAATCTACTTCTATTTAAACAATTAACAGTTGCCTACAAAATCCTGTATCAGCCTGCTAACACACCAATTCCTACCAACCTTATCACCCCCTACAACAACCTTAAGACCCTACACTCATCTAATAAAATATTAGTACAAATAGGCAAAACCTACAATAAGGCTGGTGACTCTTTGTTCTCTAATACCGTGGGTAAAACCTGGAACTCTCTCCCCAGTGACCTGACCTCCCTTTCTTCACTAACACAATTTAAAATCAGGCTTAAAACCTACCTTAATCCCAATGGTTATGCCCCTGTGTGAACCCAGACTAACTTCTCATGTCATTTCTTACAAAGATACCTGTCCTATTACTGTATATACTAACTGCCTATTGAAAACCATAAATATAACAGGCCTTAAAATTGATTAGAATCTCTATCAATATCCCTAAAATGTCATTTAGACTACCTACCAAGTTAACAAAAGATACATATCATAAGATTCTGCAATCAAATGTGTTTTGAAGTGAACATATTTTCTTATATTTTAATCTACTCACATCTGTATAATCTATCATGTATAATATAGCTTAATTTTGTATTGTACTTGCACCTGTGAAATATTGTTTTTTATATATAATATTTTACTGCATTTTCGAGGAGCTTTTCTCCCCAGGCCTCTGCTGAAAATGGACATATATCCAGCTGGACTAGCCTGGTCAACAAATGTAAAATAAATAAATAAATAAAAAATTATAATTTCCTGTATTTTTTGCATCTTTCCCTTTTTTGCAACTTCCCCTTAAATCACAGCTAAAGTCTCCTGCAATTATAATTTTCATGTTAACCACCACGTGGTTTAATATTTGATTATATTATATATTATAGAATACAGCACCCCTTTTGGTATGTACCTCACAAGACATGTGCAACAACTGAAAAGGCTGCAGAAATACCTCACAAAGAGGATTACCAGCCTCAAGCAGATGCCCTACGCAGACCGTCTCAAAAAACTCCAGCTTTACTCCATGGCATATCGCCTACTCAGAGGCAGTCTCTGCCTAACATACAAAGCTATGTCAAACCCAGAGCTGTTGGACATGCTCCACTTAAAGAAATCCCAATCCATCAGAGCTACATGCTCTAGGGACCTAAACCTTGTCAGAACAATAAACAGAACATGCTGGAGGGATAGATTCTTGTCTCAGAGACTTCCCATACTCTGCGACAAACTACCTATCTATATCAAACAAAGCTCCTCATTAGCACTCTTCAAGAAAAATCTTGATTGGATGTGAGATAGGAAATTCACCCCAGGGATCACTTCTATGGCTCTGCTCAACAGGGGCACAGGAAAATAATTTTCTTGGGTGGTGAAAGCCAAGGTACCTTTTTGGATAGGCTTATACTTAATAAGTAATAATAATTTACTAATGATTTATTTATTTATTTATTTATTTATTTATTTATTTATTTATTATTTAATAATAATTTACTAGGGCCAATAGCCTAGTACCTACCTATGAACCTATGAACCTATATAGATTCTCTCTCTTTCCTTGCTAGTTAGATATGCATATAATTCTATAATTCTATAAACATGTTTTCTCCACCTTTCATCCACAACATTTAACCTTCCCATCCTTACCAACGTTACATCTAGTAGTTTAACTGTTTTCTTTTATATAATACAGCCACTCCACAATAACTTCCACTTCCTAAATTCCATATTATATTTTTACCCCCACAATTGTTCTGTTGGCAGTCTTCTTCACTTGTCAGGAATCATACATCCTCTAACAGAGTAACATCCACATCATATTTAGTACACCATTCCAGTATGCATATCCCTCTTACAATGTTAATAATAATGTTCACATTTACTGAAAGTACTCTAAAATTGTTTCATTTTCATATGTTTTAAGTTTAAGGGGAATATCTTTAAATTTCTGCTTTCTTATTTTTACTCTTTTCCCAGCTGAATATTTTTCTTGATTTTATGTGCAAAGAATCCTTTATCCTCAGAATCAGATTTTTCACTGGCTAGAACTTAAAAAAAAATATTAGTGTCAATCCCTTTTCCCGACCTCTCTTCCCATGTGCACTATTTCTCCTCATTTTCCCCTCCATGTTTTTCTTCATTTACAGTTTCTTTTTCGCCTAGTTCACCCTCTCTCCAAGTCTCTCGTTGTAATTTATCATGTATATTTTCTTCCCTTTCCCGTCTTTTTTTCACTGTTTACTGTTTGCTCTTGACAATCCATCCAAAAGTGTCCATTTTTTACACAACTTGCATTGAGGCACACACTTTCTTGCTGTACCTTGTCACAGTTATTAACTAAATGACAAAAGTCCCCACAAAAGAAACATAATTTAGGCTGGACAGCATATCTTATTGTCCTTCTATAACCAGCCACACAAATAATACTTAGCAAATGTTTTACCATGTTTTTTTCACGTTAAAGCAGCTTCCAACTGGCACTCTCCATTCCAGAAATTTAACTCCTCTGTAACTTACAATGTTATCAACAGTTTCACACAAACCCTGCATGCATTTTTACACTGTCTTCTTTCAATTCATCAGTTCTAAACTGCAAAATAATATTTTTTAACATTTAAGTTACTACCAGGAAACAAAAATTGATTCATGAATAAATGCCCTTCCTTTTTTTTTTTACTCAGTTCCAGAAATTTCATCAGCTCCTCAGTTTCACATGCTGTCATAAAAAAGTCTCTGTACTAATATGTATAAAAGACCAAATGTCTTTAGCTTTAAAACCCAGAACAGTTACCAAATTGTCCCATACGTAATACCCGTTAGTGTCCTTTTTGTTAGAGTTCTCACACTGTTCTCTTCTTTTTAAAAACAGTTTGACTTACAGTTTGTCATTGCTCTCCTTTTTTGCCTGCTGTTACTATTGCATATATTTTAGTTACTGCATTATCTGCAGCCACGAAATCTGACATCTTCTCAGTTTGTTGCTGTTTTCCTCTTTTACTTTATTTCACTGCTGAATAAGTTTTAACTGCTGCATTCTCCACTTCACCTGGTTCCTTTTCCACATTACTATCCTCGGTACTTCTGAAAATGTTGTCTGCCATCTCACCCCATGAAACAACACAACTGTCACCTGGCTCATGCTGCTCGATTATTTTTAACAGAACATCCTCCTGACCCAGTTCTGTTATCCGCACCACTCCACTAGATTCGCTTATTTCCTTCTCCTTTGAGACAGCTAAACGATGCTCATTTGTATCTTCCACCACAAGAAACTTTTGTTTACATTCTGATGCTCCATAACTAACATCTTTTTCTCTGAATTCTTGTATTCCGTCTCCAAATTCTCCCTAGATTTTCTCTCCTCCACCATGCTGCTGCTGCTTCCCTTAGGCCTCTTCCTTCCTTTTGTATGAGCCCTTCAGTACCATCTAACAGCTGCAAAGAGTAGAGAAAGTTCCCCAGTGCGCTGGCCAAATTAGCCCTCATTGAATAAATACCATCTAAGGTCTTCCCTGAAAAGAGGCCAATAGCCTCATGAAACTAACTCAGTTAACAAAGGATAAATAAAATAAATAAAAATTATATTTCATTATTTTTTGTCTATCTATGCTTTCTTCTTCTCTTTCAGAATTGGTATATTTATAGCAATCTCAAGTTTCTTTGGTGCCACTGTATTCCAGCTGTCCTTAGCAGATGGTCTTTTTAAGGAATAGATGATCCAATCCATAGGTTCGTATCCTCATAGGTAAGTACTAGGCTAGCTGCCCTTAAGGGCTATTTTAAGCTTAGCCAATTTCTCTCAAAGATGAGAATCAAACCTTGCACTTGTGTCTGTGAAGTAAACACATTAACCATCATGCCAACCACAACCCCTTACAATTGGTATATATAAATATATATCAACTCAGGTGGGACTTGAAACTACAATCATACCTCTCAACTGTCCAGATTTTCGCAGAATGTCCAGATTTTTGCCTCATATTTTTGGTCTGTTCCTCATAAAATTTATGGTTTTCTGGCAAATCACTGAGATGAACTGAGGATTGAAGTCACTAAATAATGACATGCTTTTGAATTTCAGACTTCAGATCCTTCAGAAAATGTATGTTAAAACAAACCCTGTTGTTGTGGCCACTTTCTAAGTCTATAAGAGCAATATTTAAAATAGGTCGATATTTTGAGGACTTTGCCCCCCCACACACACATTTTATTGGGCTTTGTCCAGATTTCTTGCACTTAGAGGTTGAGAGGTATGCCTACAATCTCCATCTCTGGAGGCTGAAGCTTTATCCATTAAGTCACTGGGCCCTTTGATCTAAGTTCCCATTGTTGGAAATTAAGTTATTATTTTGTTTATATAATACAGTTTCTTTCATTATATTGAAAACTCTTGCATCAGAAAGGAAAAACAGTTTTAGTATTGCTAGGATTAACATGCATGTTTTGATATCATTTTGTTTTAACAGCTGCACAGAGACCAAACTGCACTTCTTTTTATCCAGTGTTTTGGTGATATAGTCATTACTGAACATATCAGTATTTGGACCACTTTAACTCATTACATCCGAGTGGCACCTCCAGGTGCATCTGCAGTTAACTCCAACTGATGCCTCTAGGTGTCAGATATTGCTTGTTCATATCTGCATGAATAATTCTAATTTCATCTTAAAAGTTACACAATGGCAAAGTCAACCACATTAATATCTGACCTCTGTTTAATGCAAGTAAATAGATATTAACTGTTGTTTTTTTATATTAATTTATACAGATATAATGTTCACATTTTTCTAAATATCTCAACAACCAGGTAACACATACAGAACTCCTTAGCTTCTTATGAAAGCTCTCAGCTAGATGAATAAAATGCTGCTGACAGTATGTATGTAACTTGAGTGGCTGATGAGATACTATAAGTTGTTTACAAAATATTACAAATGTAATAGTTACTGTGTTTACTGTGACTTATAAAATTCAGTTTAAGACCTAAAACCTAAAGAATACTACCACTATAAAAAATAGTTTGTGCTGAAGAGTTTGCCATTTAAACTTCTTTCATAACCACTATGGTTCCAGAGACATGAGCATTTATTTGAAATGTGAAGACATAATTTGATTCTGTCAGAAGGCTTAGGCTCCGCACATTGGAAGTTACAATGCAAACTTCCTGAACTCCATTGGAGTGAAAGAGTTAAAAGGAGAATTTGTCTAAGCTGTCCAAGTTCCTTGTCCAAGTAAGATAAGAATTTTACTATTCTAGAATAGGGTGGATTAAGTTAACCAATAGTACTATATGTCATTTGTATGTTACATGAAAGTCCTTCCAGCAATTTTAAAGTATGAAGCAACCAAGTAGTAAACTTTTTTTGTAACTAAAATTAACTTAGACTATGTAGAAAAACATAATTACCATCCTACAAAAAGAATACATTTATTTGGTTTCCTTGCTTTATTGTCAGAATTATAAAAAAGTATTTTGTTATCAAAATACTGTAGTAAAACATTTTTTTAAAACTACTAAATCTCTTTTAGCTGAGATTTCATTGACTTGCACAAAGAATTTTAAATTATTTTAATACCTCTGTTTTTTGTGAATTTACAAAGGATGTACAGACATTTTTTCATATATTAGTGCTTTTTTCTGATGTGTGACTACATGATCCTCTGCCCATCTACAATTTTAGAAATATCACATATAATATATATATATTTGTGCGTGTGTGTGGGAGGGGGGGGTCTACTTCAAAAGAATGAAAGACAACATTACCGAAAACAAAATGAATGAGACATCACCAAAACTTCACTTTCATGAACATCCGGAATGCTGAAAGATTTCACAGGGTAATTAATCAATTCTCCACCATCTAATAACAAAACACACCGCACTACCTCAAACCCACCCGGGTGAGGGGCTGTGCCCCCCCATACACACCCCTAAGTAAATAAATACAACTCCGCGATTGCACTACAGTAGGCAAAAGGGCAGTTTCCCCTTGTAGGCCAAGTGGCTACTTACCATGTGAAAGCCTTTGGCATTCCGGTCATTCATGAAAGGGAAGTTTGGGCGGTGTTGTCTCGTTCATTTCGTCTTTGCTAATGTAGGGATTTGACCTTTTCAGGTAGACCCATATAACACTTACTTGAATTTCATAATGTCAAGACCACTTCAACGAAAGGTCATATTATTGAATACCCAGAGCATCTCAACATCACTTAGGGAAACAAATCACTGGGCCACCCTGGTGAAAAAGCAAACAGAAGCAAATCAAACCTACCCATGTGAGGGTACTGTGCCCCCCACACACCCCCAACTAAATATACCATCTCCAAGATCGCACTATAGTGAAGAAAAGAGCAATGGTTAGTTTTCCAGAGTGACATTGCAATGTTCTGGGTGTTCGATAATATGATGTTTCGCTGAAGTGGTCTCGATGTTATGAAGTTTGAGTAAGTGTTTTTTTTTATTATATAAAGTAGAGCCATATATGTATGTATGTATATATATATATATATATATATATATATTTTTATATATATATATGTATATATATATATATATATATATGTGTGTGTGTGTGTGTCTATGTTGACTATAGCAAAATGTGGAATGTGCCTTTAAAAGTGTGAAAAATTACTGTGAACAATGGTGTAGAGAGATAAAAAAAGTCCTGACTACAGCTCAAGCAACCCAATTTCAATTAGCTGGTGGGGTACTTGATGGCACTGCCAGAGAAGATGAATATGCCCATCCTGGGGAGAGCGAGGGGTGGACACAGTCACACCACTACCACTCAGAGGAGCAGGTGTGGTGACACAGATTGGAGTGCTGGTATAGAGTGAAGACAGAGGGTGTTCGCTAGGCTCAATAACCAAGCGATAGGTGGTAGCCTTTAAGAGCAAGTTTGGTTCTAAAAAATTAAATTACTTTCATTTGTCTCATAAAATTCAAGACTTGTTCCAAGATAGCTGCAGACTGAGTAACAACTTAACTCTAGCTCTCCTAGTATGAAAACAGAGACTCAACAGAGAAGGCCAGTAGACTTTTGTGTTTTGGGGTAATTTTCAGTAACTGGCTAGTAAGTGCACTGCCTGGATGCCAGGAAAAAAGAAATACAGAGCATATGGAAAAAATCAGCTACAAAAAGTGAGGAAGAAACACTGACTGGGGAAAGTTTTGCAGCTGTTCAGCAAAAAGCAATTCAACCTCCAGACATGACTTCCAGCAACCTACAGGAAGATATAAGACAACTGCATACAGACTTGGTTAAAATAAATGAAATACTGATGGAGTATATCAACACAAACAACAAAAGGCTGAAAAAATGGAAAAGGCTTTAAACATATATTCAGATGAGGTGATAAAGCTGCAAAACTCAGATACTGAAATGAAGAAAAGGCTGTCTGAATATGAGACTCCTCAGGAAGAGATGTTTCAAAAAACAATAAAATTAGAGGACAGAGCACATAGCGAAAACCTGAGTTTTTTCAGCTATACTAGAGAAGCTGGAAGGAGCAGACTGCATTCATTTTATGAAAGCACAAATAAGCAACCAGATTGGTATGCCACAGCAGGGCTTGTTAGTTGAAAGGGCACATCGTGTGTATACCCTAAACATGACTATGAAAATGCAGCCTAAACCTTTAATAATAAATATGCAATTCTACCAGCAGAAGGAGTTGATTCTGATAAAACTGTGGCAGAATGACAAAATACTAAAAGTGGAAGACAGCAGAGTGTTTGTGAAGAACAATTACTCATTGTACACCAGGCAGAAGAGGAGTAAATTAATTCCACTATTCAGGGATTTTCAAGATGCAGATGTGAGATTCAAGCTGCTTTACCCAGCTGTCGACAAGGTATTCTTCCCTGGAAGGACAAAATCATTTTTTCATGAAGTACATCTTAAGGAGAAAATAGGAAAGTTTGTCCAAAAGAAAGTGAGCTGTGAAACAGAATGAGATTCTGCTTTGTGTTCGAGTAATAAAGACAAAGAGAGACTGCACCTGTGAAACCTTTTCCACTGTTTCAGCAGAAAATGGAGATAAGGAAGGAGCATAAGAGCTGACTAGAAGAATCGAGAGTACATTGGAATTGAAGCAGAGACTGGACTTGGGAGATGGAAATGAAAAGTAATAAAACCAGTAACTTAATGTGGGATTACAATGCAATAATTATATTTCTGAAATATGACAGAAGAAGAAAATCTGGAAATTTTGGACTTTTTCAGAATTTGTTGGACTTGTAGGGGACTCTAAAGTATATGCCCTACTTCATTTTATTAATGTTTGGAAAAATGCTTTGGAGAGGGGGAGAGGGGAGAAAGTTAACTGTAAGTAAAGAAAACATTTTTTTCTTAATAGTGCTATTTTTGTTGTATATTATTTTCTTTGCATGCTATAAATTAAAGTTTTTACTGTTATTTAATGTGTAATGGGGATTATAAATAGGTGGTGCTTTTCTTTTCTTTCCCTTTCTTTCTCCCATCTCTCTTTCTTATTGTTCAGTTTTAAGAAATGTAGGCACTGCAATGTAAGAAAAAAAGCCTGGTTAAAAGAGCATGACATAAGAAAAATGAATGTGCTTTTTCTCATTCTTGCATGGGAAAATGACTGGAGTAAGGATATTAGATTGATTTAGAGAGCCACGGTGGTGCAGCGGTTAGCATTGTTGCCTCACAGCAAGAGGTTCTCCGGTTCAATTCTCGGCTGGAGCTCCTTCTGTGCGGAGTCTGCATGTCTTCCCTGTGGTTGAATGAATTTAAAGACATGCAGGTAGGTGCATGTGTGTGTGGGTGTGCCTTCCATGAAGGTTGGGCACCAGGCTGGCACCTTGACACTGTAAAAGTTCACTGCCAATCATTAGTGGACTGGAGTTCTTCTGTGTTGACCCCTAACCAGGAAAAGACAAAAGACAGTAGTAACAAGTTTTAAGAGAAAGCAAGTAAATGAAAAAGAATATTATGAGGCTGTTTTTCTACCAAATGAATGTATGCTTAGTAGCCATTCTTTACATAGCCCCCCTATCTCCACAGAAACAATCTGATAAAAAGAAATTGACTGGCTGGTTCTCATGTCTCCATGGAGACAATCTGATAATGTGAAATTGGTTACAGTCTGGTGGAGAGGGGTTAGCTGGGGAAAAAAAGAAAAGAGAAACTGGCTAAGAGATAATGTTCTCTGAAAGCATTCATGGGTTTTCCCAGCTGGGAAGCTATAAAGATAAGACAAAACCAGTTAGCACTTAGTAGAAGCACAGGCTGCATCATTCATCTTAGCATGGATAACTTTTCTTTTAGATTAACTTAAGTCTGTGAGTGTGGCTGTCAGTATGGGACATCGTATCCTATTAGGAGAGTAAAACTTCAATATTTGAAGATGTACATAGTTTCGTGTGTGGTGTTAAATTAAAAGGTTTTAGAAGAGTTTTTTTTTTTTGAGGCCTTTCAATAAAACAAAAAGTTTTGTAAGATGTGAAATAGGCTCAAATGGATATGACAAGAAACTACTATATAAAAGTTCAACCTGCCAAACAGTGTATGCATGTAACAAAAAAGCTGGAACCAGACATTTATGTACAAAAATGGTGGGAACAATAACTTTTTAATACAACAATGCTTTCTGTAATGTCTTTAAATGTCAATTGTCTCACAGACAAATACAAAAAAGAAAGAATAGTGAACTATAGTAAAAATGTAATGTAGATAGTTATGTTACAGGAGACATACTTTGGAAAACTAAGCATGTAAATTTGATAAAGAAATGTTTTCAGGATGGTTATTCAGTGGAATATCAGGGACAAAAGAAAAGAGGAGTACTTATTTTAATTGCAAGAGGAACTCCAATAATGATAGAAGAGGATAAAAAAATAATAATGACAGATTTGTAGTGCTAAGGGGCAAATGGAAAGGGAGGAGGAGGATTACACTGGCATGTATTTATATTCCACCTAAAACTGCTATAATGGAGCTTAAGAAAATTCTGGGAGAAATAATTAGTTTTCAGCAAGGAATAGTACTTATAGGTAGGGACTGGAATTTGATTTGCAGCAGTGAAGATGTGTCTGGGGGTCCAGAAAGGAAAGTATAACATTGAAGGGTAGATTTTTGAAGGAACGTATGAAAATATTTTGCATGGAAGATGCAAATTCAATAATAGGAGCTTGGAGTGAATTTACATATTATTCCCCAATATATAAAAACTGGGCTAGGCTAGACAGAATTTACATTTCACAGGAACATGTGCATTTAATTTAAAGTCTTGATACACACCCAATAACTATTTCAGATCATGTGCCAATAATAACTAAAACAAATAGGGTAATGAAATAAAAATGAGAACTGGCACTTCCCCACCTATCTGTTGAAAAGAGAGGAATTTATGGAGTGGGTAGTAGAGATTATTCAGGAGCTATTCAAGAGAACAGAAATTACTTCTGAAAATATAGCTAGAGAGTGGGATAAAAGTAAGGTGGAGTTTAAAAATAGGGTGGAAATAAAAGAAAGGGAGCTATGGTTAAGAAGTAACAAGAATTATTTAGAGGGACTGACAAATGTTAAAGTATTGCAGAATAGGGAAAATCTCACAGAACAAGAAGAGGATCCGCTATAGAATGCTAAGCAGAAAATAAGGGACTACCTTGATAATATAGATGAGTTTAGAAAGATTGCTCTTAAGCAACTGTTTTTTGATAATAACACTAGAGCACAAAAACTTTTAGCACAAAGACTCAGGCAACAGAAACTAGAAAGGGCTGTCACCAAGCTTAGGGAGGCTATAACAAGGAAGGTAACAAGACATCCTGTAGAGGTATTAGACATATTTTGGAAATTCTATGAAAGTCTGTATAAAGCAGAGAAATGTGGAAATCAAGAAAAGATACAAATGGAAATGTTTATGGAAGAATTAAATATGCCAAGGTCAGAGGTAGATGAGGCTCAATTTCTAACAGTTAGGATAAGAGGAGATGAGAGAAAATTGTGATGTATAATGAATCTACAGGAGAGTTCCCAGGAATAGATGGTATTCCTGTGGTAGTTTGGAAGCAAGGAGGGAAAAATGATAAAGATGTGGAAGGTTTTATTTGACAGTATTTTAAGAGGAGGAGAATTTCCAACATCCTGGAAGAAAGTGGTGGTATCTGTAATACCTAAAGAGGGTAAAGATCCATCACAGGCCCGTTTCAATACTAAACCATGATTATAAAGTGTTCATGTCTATAATGGGTAAAAGAATGGCAAAAGTGATACCAAAATTGATAGATATGGATCAGTGTGGTTTTGTGGAGGGGAGGCAAACATTTGATAACATTAACAGAACACTGATTATCCAGAGGAAGCAGAATGTAAGAAAATACCATTGTTGGTGATGGGTCTTGATGCAGAGAAACATTTGACAGAGTAGGCTGGACTTTATGAGCAGGTCAATGGAAGCATTTGCATTTTCTGAAAAAATATGAGGTTGATTAGGAGGATATATGAGGATCGGAGGTGAAAATTAAAGTGGGTGGGGTCCTCTGATAATTTCTGCTTGAGCAGAGAAATCAGGCCAGGGTGTCCTTTTTCACCTTTGCTATCTGTGTTATATTTAGAATCAGTGGCAAAGAAAATAAGGACTCAGAAATTTAAGAATATAATTGGTATGGTAGTCACGAAAAGCTGGGTCTATTTGCAGATGATATTATTTTATACCTGACAGAACCAGAAAGAGACATTACAGTGTTGTGGAACATTCTGCAACAATTTCTAATCTTTTCAGGATACAAACTTAATGAAGCTAAAACAAATGCAATAGCGATAAATTATATACCCACATATGAATTGGTTCAGCAATATCCATATTTATGGGAACATGATAAAATGAAGTATTTAACAGTTGTTGTGTCTTTCAGCTTTTCCCGGTTAGGGGTCGCCACAGCGGAACTCCGGTCCGCTAATGATTAGCAGTAGATTTTTACGTGCCAAGTTGCCACCCCTGACGCACAACCTTCAATGAAGGTACGCCCATTCATGCATGTCTCCACACAGAAGATGCTCTAGCTGAGAATCAAACAGGACAACGTCTTACTGTGAGGTGACACTACCGCAGCACGACCAAATAATTCTGGTGTGGCAGTTAAGGATATATGGGAAGAGACTAAACAAAAGGCAATACAAAAACTGAGAAAATGAAAGTTTTGTTATATGGATATGGATAGTAAGATACAAGCAGTTAAAATATTTCAGTCCCATTAGTCTTACACAGATCAGGCATATTTTTATCAACCAGAGAAGAAGTTGTGGATAGCAATTAATAAAGAGCTGAAGGACTTTATCTGGGAGGAGAAGACAGCAAGAGTCAAGTGGGATAAGATGATTCTTCCAGTAGAACAGGGTAGACTGAGATTACCCGATTTTAAGGAATATTTCAGATCTACACAGTTAAGACTCCTATACATAGCACAAGCAGAAAACTATAATTCAAAGTGGAAAGGGATGATGATGAAATAGGGAGGAAGCTCAAGAAACAAGGAGAGACTGGGATTTTGGATGGAGGCCTTTAAGGAGAATAACAATAATCATGCAAAATATTATATCTATAAAGTAGCAGAAAGTATCCTAAGAACTAAGCCACCACAGGAATGAAGAAAGGAGATTCTGACAATAAGTATGACTGCAATTAGGGATATAGACAATATGCAAGAGGGGGCTGAAATTTATTGGAGAAAATTGGAAAAGGAACCAAGGTATTAGAAGAAAGTAATTAGAGAGGGAAAGATGAGAGAATGGGAAGATGCCAAGTATTTATTTGGACTTCAGGTTAGAGATTGTTTTCCCTATCAAGAATTGATCACAGAGTATAGGCAAAGAGAAAGAAATAGGGAGTCCTAAATGAAAGACCAGCACTGGTAGAGTTTTTGGTAGAATCTAGAACAGAATCTGTCATTAAAAAAGGAATCATTAGTACAGCATATAAATTATTGCATGATAACTGGACGGCGCAGTGGTGCAGCGGTAGCATTGTCTACTCACAGCAAGAGGTCCTCTGGTTCAGTTCTTGGCTGGAGTGTCTTCTGTGCAGAGTCTGCATTCATGTGGGTTTCCTCCAGGTGCTCCGGTTTCCTCCCACGTTTCAAAGACATGTGTCTGGAGCATTTGTCCCCAGGCCTCCACTGAAAATTGGCTTTGTTCCAAGTCAGATTTTCCCGGTAAACAAATGTTAAATAAATAAATAAACTATAAGAATCAATCAGAGGATGTTAGAAAAGATTGGGAAGACAGAATGGATAAGCAATTCACAAAGAAACAATGGGAGGATATATGTATGTCTCCAGAATATGCAAGAAAATCTAGACGATTTAGGATTTTTGCTTGGAAATGTTTACATAGACATTTTTTATACCCCAAGTAGACTCCAGAGAATTTTTCCTCAGATAGACAGCAAATGTTGAAGGTGTGGCAGGGAAGAAAGAGGTAATTGGGAACATATTTTCTGAGAGTATGGTGAGTTTGTGGACTTTAAGGATTTCCTGTGGGATGCATTGTTGA
This sequence comes from Protopterus annectens, assembly GCF_019279795.1. Taxonomy (NCBI): domain Eukaryota; kingdom Metazoa; phylum Chordata; order Ceratodontiformes; family Protopteridae; genus Protopterus; species Protopterus annectens. Next base: position 539,842,006 of record NC_056740.1, read on the forward strand.
AGATGGGTGGGCAGATTGGTGTGACAAGGGAGATGATTTTTCTGAGCTATGATTCAGAATCAGAATTGCCTAGACATGGTAACCTTGCTGTGTCTAATTATGGTGGCTGCCAAAAAAGCAATTACTAGAAAATCAAAATAAAAATCTTAACCAACTATACTAGAAGTAGTGAATATAGTAACAGAGATAAAATAACAGGAATTGAGATCTTTAAAAAAGGGTGGAGCACACTACATAGGAAAAAAATGGACATTTTGGGAAAAATACATAAAGGGGAGGAATGAGGTTTAAAAGAAGGCAGGACTTAAATGAGCTATGTAATGTTTGACTGAAAATGATTACGTAGATTACAAGTTTGTTTGTTTTTGTCTTTTGGCTTTTCCCGGTTAGGGGTCGCCACAGCAGAACTTCGGTCCGCTAATGATTGGCAGTAGATTTTTACGTACTGGTTTGCCAGGCCTAACCCACAACCTTCAACGAAAGAACGCCCATTCACACATGTCGCTACACAGAAGACGCTCTATCTAAGAATCGAACGGGTAATGTCTAACTGTGAGGCGACAACGCTACCGCAGCACTACCATTTGCATCTGGCAGTGTGTTGGTATGGTTTGTGATATAAAATGCTTGCAACTAGGATTGTGTTGGTGTGGTTTGTTTTCATTTATATAAATGTATGTTTGCCTGTGTCTTAAGTGAGGGTTTAATAAAGATATTCTTTATTTCAAAAAAAGGGCAGGGATTTAATAATTTATATAATGTTGCTTAGGTTATGTGATAAATAGCAATATATGTGAAGTATAATGTTTATAAACATGAACTTGTTAATACAGTTTGATTACTTTTATATTAATGTAAATTTGCCTATGTCATAAGTGATAATTCATTAAAAGGATACAAAAAAATTCAAAACTTAGCTATAACATTTATTAGTACTGATACTATTTTCTATACAACCTAACAAAACCATCTTCAAAAACCAGCTTATTTCCCACCTAAACAACTCCTGGATATGCAACTGCCTAGCACCTGGCTGACATATGCCAACGCCTTTTCCCTACCCACTATCCACCCACTTCTTTAAAACTCCCACAGATGCACTATATCTTATCACATATTACTTACCAACTCACCACCACCTACTCCCTACTGTCCTGTCTATACCCATTAACTCTCCCCTAGACTAAGCTGAAAAGCTTTCCTTTAAAATGTCAGTGAGCCTCATATGAACCTGTCTATATTCTCCTCCTTTGACAAACTGGTTAGTATTTTTTACTTTTTCCTTTCTTGTCTTATCTTTTCAAGATTATCTCTACTTAACATACTGTATGAGCAACAATCATATGTTACAACCTGGTATACTTTTAATTGAATGTCTAAACCACTATGCTTATGTAATTATCTTATGCAATCATATGTTATCTGCTATATTTTATAACTGTATCCCTAAACCACAATGATCATGTAAATATCTTATGTATAGTCTGTTAGCAATTGTTCTGGTGCTTTTCTACCCAGACCTCTACTGAAAACAGATAGCTCTGTCCAGTCGGACCTCCCCGGTAAACAAATGTAAAATAAATAAATAAAAATTTCCTCTATTTTCCATATAAAAATCTAAGCTCTCTCTTTTTTTTCTAGTGGTGTAAACACTTTATTATATAATTTCTCAGTGTAAAATACTGTGCATTTGGTATTTTGGCATTGATTGCTAATGCAACCATTTTATGATTATGTTTATATAATACTAATAAAGCAAAGCAGTCTCATATCAGATGGTGAGTTCTTACATTAAATCATCAATAACTTGCCATTGTTAAGCCTGCAAAGACAAATATCACAGCAGCTATCTTAATTCCACGTTTGATTTAAAGTTGCTCAGTAAATAAAAACAGTTGAACACACAAATGAACTATTTGCATCCTAATTTGAAATCAGAAATTAATTAGTTACCATATTGTTTTATCTTCACTATTTTGCAAGTATTAACAACTGAACCAGCAACTTCTCACCATAAATTAGAGTATACTTTATAAAACAGATATAGATCTTAAGTACTTTGTTATGTGTCGATGTCTTCTTTAAACTCAGTTTTCATTACAGCATCTGAAAGTTAATTTTTCTGGTCTGATCTCAGCAATAAAATCTAGTACTTGTGGCTTAACAAAAAATCACTAATTTCTTCATATCTTCCATGAAGTCTAATATTTAACTTCTATATGCAAGTTATTCTGAATTCCAATAAATGAAATATCTGTCTATTTTCCTCCTATTTTATTACCTCATCTACTTTTATTATCTGTTTCCAAAATTGTGGTTCTTTTTCTTTCTTCTCCAAATGCTTGTGACATTCTCTCCTCTCTTTCTTAGGTTTTATGTTGCTAGTATGCGCGCATGCATTAAACAAGATTTCACAGATTTTATCCATGCTATGTCTTACTCAGGCTTCATATTCTAATCCAAACACCATTATCTAAAAATTCCAAATAAGGATTAAAGTACCTTCAACATGTCACGATCACACATGAAAAGTTTTCACAGAGCTTGTGTGGCTCAGTGGACTAGGGAAGTTAGCATGGGTGATGCCACTGATTGTTCAAATCTGGAAGTATCCACATCTTTATGTAACTTGTCCTGTGTAAGTGTAGGGCTGGTGTACAGATGGTCCTGGATTCTAGTACAGGGTGTGCAACTTTTAGGTGGGAGGTTGGCATAATGGTTAAGGTGTTTTCCTTATAGACAAAAGGTGCAGGGTTTGATTCTTACATTGGATAATTGGCTAGGCTTAAAATGGCCCACAAAGGCAGTTACCCTAGTACTAATGCATGAACTATATTACAAGGTATGTATGAGTGATACCACACAGAGCCCACAAGGGCAGTTACCCTAGTACTAATTCATGAACTATATTACAAGGTATGTATGAGTGATACCACGCAGAGCCCACAAGGGCAGTTACCCTAGTACTAATGCATGAACTATATGACAAGGTATGTATGAGTGATACCACACAGATACAGGGTACCACCCCCAAATTCTTCTTTATCCTTGATTTCATGATATTGCCTTGGTATACTTCAAATCTGTGTCTTACCAATGATGGTAAGCAGTGGTGCAGCGGTTAACATTGTCGCCTCACAGCAAGAGGTTCTCTGGTTTGATTCTCGGCTGGGGTGCCTTCTGTGTGGAGTTTGCATGTTCTCCCTGTGTTCGCGTGGGTTTCCTCCGGGTACTCCGGTTTCCTCCCACATTCCAAAAACATGCATCTGGAGCATTTCTCCCCAGGCCTCCGCTGAAAACAGGCTCTGTTGAACCTAGTCGGACTATCCCGGTCAACAAATGTTAAATAAATAAAAATAAAATATTCATATCTACTTTTGCAATATATTTTGGCAGGAATTTTCCTTTTATATTATTTCCTTTTTAACATCAATCTTTAAGAACTTACTTTTCTTAATTTTGCCTGTTTTTGTCTTTAAATTTATTTTTTATTATTCTATTTAAGCAGAGGGAGTATCCTTTACTTACTGTAATATTTTTTCTAATACTTCTTAAGGTATTCAAACCTTTGTGAAGTAAAATGTATTGTTTTTTTTTTAGTTATATGAAATATTAATATATTCTGTCATTGGTTATTTTTTTCTGGATGAATTTGACTCACTGTCAAAAAATCCAATCCTTTTTATTTTCATCCCGTTAGCTGTTACTGTTGAACCTAATATAACATTTTTATGAGTTAATTGTTTGTTTGTTTATTTATTTATTTGCTTGTTTATTTATTTATTATACTGATTCCCGAAAGATGGTTCTTCTGGGTCATGCAAAATCCCTTTTCAGTGGAGGCCCAGGGAGAAAACCTCCACACAGTATACATCACATTATACATTGAGTAACGTGAAATAATACAATAGGATATGCAAAAAATAATTCTTAAGTATGAACTTGGAAAAGACATGGGTAGCAAAATTCCTTATCTGAATATGCTATCACAGCAAGAGGTTCTCTCGTTCAATTCTCAGCTGGAACGCCTTCTGTTTGGAGTCTGCATATCCTCCCTGTGGCGGAGTGACGTTAAAGACATACTGGTATGTGCGAGCGTGAATGGGCGTGCCTTCTTTGAAGGTTGGGTGTCGGGCTGGCAAATCAGCACCATAAAAATTCACTGCCAATCATGAGGGGACCGGAATTCCACTCTGGCAAACCCTAACCGGGAAAAGCCGAAAGACTTTTTACTCTAATACATATCTTGTTTTTATGCTGATTGCTGTTAACAAAGAAAATACACTGCATCCTCCATATATACCATCAAATGTAATTATCACACTTATGATATTTCCAAACTGAACTTTGAAATATTTCATATATGCTGCCTGACTAGTGTTGGCTAAAAATGTGTCTTAGGTAATTAAATATAGCTACTTAATCTGTTTCACTATTAGTTCACCATAATTTACATTTGTCTCCCTCTGTTGAATGCCATTAACTTTGATTTATGGTAACTGGTTTTTCATTGTTTACTTATTCTTGTAAATGATAATCTGTAGAACATGTGGAGTGTTTCTCCCCGGGCCTCCGCTGAAAAGGGCTACTTAGCTCAGTCGGACAAACCCGGTCAACAAATGTAAAATAAATAAATAAATTCTGATAAATTCAAATTCAGATAAAATCATATGGATGGTGCAGTGGTGCAGTGGTAGCATTGTAGTCTCACAGCAAGAGGTTCTCCAGTTTGATTCTCGGCTGGGGTGCCTTCTGTGCGCACTCTGCATGTCCTCCCTGCATTCATGTGGGTTTCCTCTGGGTGCTCTGGTTTCCTCCCACATTACAAAGACATGCATCTGGAGCCTTTCTCCCTGGGCCTCCGCTGAAAATTGGCTTTGTTCCAAGTCGGACTTTCCCGGTTAACAAATGTTAAATAAAATAAGTCCATGAAAGCATATCAAAGGTAGATAGATATAAGCCATCACTGTAAACAATGAATGAACATTTCTCTGTCCTTACTCAAAATCTTAGTGGTTTAATGTCCATTCTTGAACTTAATTTGACCATTTTCTTAATTTCTAGTTTACTACTTCGCCTGTCTGTTGTCAATCATTTTATATTAATATTAACTCAAGTGGAAAATGATTACTTTCAGTTCTTACTTGCACTGAAATGCTGTAATCTACAATATTTTTTCTACCAAGATAATATAATGTATTGTAGAACCATTTTTCCTACTATATATGTTCCACCACCATTTATCTTCTCATTGTCTCTATTAATAATTCTCAAATCAAGTTTTCTGTCAGTCTTAATAGATTTTGTCTATAACTGTTAACCAATTAATCTGACGAGGACTTCCCAATATTTTGCAAGTAATTTGTACATTGTATAAACTAGCCTGTATACACATTAAAGTCTGTGGTGATTATTAATTTTCAATTTTCTTTCTTATTTTTTTTTTGAAAAAGTTTTTACTAGATTTTAACTAAACAAATCGATCAGGACAATAATTGTATTTAGAAATGTGAGCATAAAAAAGGACAATATGAACAAGAACAAACAAGAACAACTATTAACAAGAGTGTCTACTAACAATGAAGAATCTCAGAAAAATCCTATACATTACAAATAATATTAGTATAGCTACTTTTGTTTATCAAGCAGTCTCTTGAAATGTGTCCACATATTATAGTAGGAGGTAATTCTAGTAGAATTTGATTTAATGGTGATAATTTCCAGATGACATACTTAAGTTGCAATATTTGTGAATTTTCAATTTTCTTTTGATGGACAGTTTCTACTTACTGTTGTAACTCCTGTCACCAGACACCCCCCCCCCCCTTCATGGATATCAATGTTCATTATTCAAAGCTTCTCACTTTAATATGATAATTTATCAGAGTATATATTTGTGTTTCCTCCAGAAATGTAACTCTTAGATTTTGTTTGACTTTAATCAACGTCTGAAGTGCCCTTTTGCATGACCAAAACTATTTCGTTTTTTTTATATTAAGGCCACCATTTTTGAATTATTGCACAATAAAAATGTAATTTTCCATCAGCCATTTTCCTGCAAGTTTATCACATCACGGTTTGTTAAGAATTTAAAAAATTCTTTATCTTCCAACTTACTGGTTATACCTGACATATTACATTGAGAGAACTTTAATATAACATAGGATGACATCATGTATTACATTGTCAAACTTAAGTTTTCATTTCCCATCCTTCTTACCATGTACAACAAATAAAAAAAAAGTTATGTCTTACCATAACGTTCCATCTGAGTTGTAGATCTTTATTCATTCTTTACAGATAAGACCTCGGTTCCATCCTCGGAACCAAAACGGCTGTTTCCCAGCTCGTGCAAGCCAAACACTCCCAGCTAAGAACCTACCCACAATGCCCCTCTCCTAGATACTCCAGATTGAGTTTGCCCACCCTAGGTAAAGATGTAGTAATAGAAAAAGTAGGAGGCGCTGTCTGAGCAGATACCCTAACCAGGAGTACCTGAGATCCACCAGGAGTTCAGGCAGGGGGAAGGAGGGCGGGAAGTAAAGAATGAATAAAGATCTACAACTCAGATGGAACGTTATGGTAAGATATAACTTCTTTATCTGAAGTTGTAAATCTTTATTCATACTTTACAGATAGGACCAAGTCCCCAGCTACTTGAGTCCTGGGTGGCCCTAAGGAAGGATACTCCTGAGCACCATAGAACCAAAAGATGCTCATCCCCTGGAGGCCAAATCCAATTTGTAATGAGATATGAAGGTATGAGGTCTTGCCCACGTGGCTGCTGCGCATATATCATCCATAGAGGCTCTGAAATGAAAAGCTACATGGGTAGCCATAGATCTGGTAGAATGAGCTTTTATTCTGGAAGGTAAGGGTAGCTTTTTTTGTTGGTGGATAAAGGTAATAGCGTTTCTAAGCCAAGAGGATAAGGTCACTTTGGAAACAGGTTTACCCAATCTGGGTCCTGCAATGGCCACAAACAATTGGTCTGTTTTCCTAAAAGATTTAGTCCTGTGCAAATAACAATGAAGCTGTCAGTGCACATCAAGGGTGTGCAAAAGGTACTCCCCTCTATTAGAATGCCTTGGGAAGAAAACCGGCAGGTCAATAGATTGATTAATGGAAAAAACAGAAATGACCTTGGGCAAAAAGGAAGGGTCAGTACGAAGGGACACCCTGTCCATGTGGAAGATCAAGTAAGGACTCTTGACACTCAAGGCCTGCAGCTCAGATACTTTTCTCACTGAGGTGAGTGCTACTAGAAGTATGGTTTTCCAAGACAAAAATTTTAAGTCACATGAATCAAAAGGCTCAAAGGGAGAGCCTGTAAGAGATTGAAGTACCATAATCAAGTCCCAGGGATCTAAGAGAGGCTTGACTGGAGGTTTAACATGTAATACTCCCTTCAAAAAAGTCTTGCATAGGCGGTGTGACATAATCGAAGAATTTTCCAGACCATTATGAAAATTAACGATAGCTGCTAAATGTACAGTGATCATTGAAGCTGAGGCTCCTGCATGCAGGAGAGTAGTCAGGTATTGCAGAATCTTTTGAATAGGCATAGAGAAAGGGTCTAAGTTCTGATCTTTGGCTCAAATAGAGAACCTAGTCCATTTACTAGAATAAACCTTTCTAGTGGAAGGTTTGTGTGAGGCCAGAAGAGTTTCACGAACTGGAGATGGGATGTCAGGTAGTCTGGCAATCATTGGAAGTGGAGGAACCAGGCTGTGAGCTTGAGACTATGCAGGTTCGGGTGGATCAATCCCTGAGGATGGGATAACAGGTCCTGGGAATGATCCGGGATCCACGGGCTGTGAATCAGATAAGGCCATAGAAAAAGGGAACCAGACTTGACGTGGCCAGTAGGGAGCAATGAGGATCACTTTGCTTTTCAACCTCTGAGTTTTCTGGACAAATTTTAGAATGAGGGGAAATGGGGAAAAGGCATACAGAAGACCCGGGGGCCAATCATGTGTTAGAGTGTCCCTCAGTGATTCCCCCTGATGGGGGAATCAAGGCAAAATAGCTCCTGCACTTGTAATTCAGGGGAGAAGCAAACAGGTTGCAGCAAGGATTGCCCCAATGCTGGAAGATCTGAACTGTTATTACAGGATAGAGGGACCATTCGTGAGGCATTAGGATGTTCCTGCTCAGATTGTCCAGAATAAGATTGGAGCTCCCAGGAATGTGCGTTGCTATAAGAAAGAGATTGGAAGCTATCACCCAGTGCCAAATCCTTATGGCTTCCCAACACAGGGGGTAAGATCTGGTTCCGCCTTGCTTGTTGATATACCAGACAACTGACATGTTGTCTGACTGAATTGCAATGGACCCCAAAGGCAGGGATGCATGGAACGCTTGCAACGCTAAGAGAACTACCCTCAGTTCCAGGACATTTATGTGCAAGTTGGCCTTGAGGGGGGTCCAGGTGCCTTGGACAGTCTTTCCCTGGAAATGTCCCCCACACCCCAAAAGAGAAGTGTCCATGGTCACCGTGGCCGTGGGTTGAGGAAGACAGAATGGTCGACACCAAAGATTCTTTTGTGGCTCCATCCACCATAGCATTTCCTCCTTGCAATGGCTCATAATGCATATCATGTGGTTGAGTGGGTGGGTTAACAATGACCATTGTGTGGAGAAGAGCCACTGCAGGATTCTCATGTGCAGTCTCGCCAGTGGTACCAAAGTAATGGCAGCTGCCATGGAGCCCAAGATTTGCAGTACAAGACGCGCTGGTACAAACGTGTGAGGCAGAAGGACTTGAATTTGGTGTCTTATTTCCAAAAGCCTGTAAGGGGGGAGAGAAGCTTGGCAGGATGTTGTATTGAAGACCGCTCCAATAAACTCCAGTGTCTTTGTTGGAGACATCTGGGATTTGTCTTTGTTGATTGTAATCCCTAAGCGGAAAGCGAGATCTTGAGTGTAAGAAAAGCTGTGAACTAGGAGATTCCTGATCGGAGCAGTAAGGAGACAGTCGTTTAGATAGGGAAACACCTGGAATCCTTGTGGCCGAAGATGAGCTACCACAACTGCCATACATTTGGTGAACACTCAGGGGGCTGTTGAGAGACCAAATGACAGTGCCCTGAACTGGAAGTGATTGGCTCCTGGACAGAAGTGGAGAAACCTGTGGGAGCGGTGATCCATCTTTATATGGTAGTACGCATCCTGTAGGTCTATAGAACACATCCAATTGTCTCTTTCTAGGAAGGGAAGAATGGACTGTACTGTAACCATCCGGAATTTTTGAGGTTTGATAAATTTGTTTAGTAGGCTGAGATCCAGCATTGGTCTCCAGTCCCCTGTCTTTTTTGGCACTAAAAAGAACCTCGAGTAAAACCCAGATCCTGTCTGTTCTGGTGAGACTGGTTGGATGACCCTTTTTCTTAGCAGTTTTTCTATTTCTAAGGCTACTAATCCCCTCTGATTGGGTGGTACATCGGGGATTCGTTTGATGGGTCTGGGAGTTAGGTCGAAGGGTATTTGGTAACCTCTGGATATTATTCACTGCACCCAAACATCGGTAGAAATAAGATGCCAGGCTAGTAGATGCAGAGAGAAACGACCCCCGAATGCTTCCAGAGGAAAGCAATCGAGCAGCTGCTCAGGAGCACTGGTAGGGTCTGCCGGAGAAAGAATCTCTGGCTGCCTGGTTATGTGGACCCCCTCTACCCCGAAAAGGACGTCTTTCATATGAGTAGCCCCCTCTGCCCTGGGGGGATTGCTCACCACAAGTGTCATGAAAGGATCCTTGGGATTTCTTGAACCATATCTGTCCCCCCTTCTGGTTCCTGGAGTAGGGTCTCTGGGGGATGGATAAACGCATGCCCACAGCAGACAAGGTCTTTCCATCTTTCTCACTACGTGCAAGTGTGTCACATACCTTGGGACCAAAAAGTGCAGATTCGTCGACAGGCACGTTAACGAAGGAAGATTTAAAAGGGTCTGCAAAATCACACAACCGCATTCACGCATTACGTCTCATGACAACACCAGAAGCGGCCATTTGGGCTGCCCCCTTTGCGGTGTGAGATACCAAACGCGTCGAGGAGTCTGAGATGGATTCAAGGGTAGCTAGCTGTGACGCGACAGTGTCACGCACCTCATCAGGCAATACCCCCACCAAAAAGGAAGCCATTTCAGAAATTAAGTCTCCTTGGAGGTGAGTAAAGTGCACCAGATAATTCAACGACCGAATGGCGAAGGTTGCTGAAGCATAAGTCCATTTCCCCAGTCTGTCCATGATCTGGGATTCCCTATTTGGAGGATGAACAGTGGAACTATCTTCTGCCAATTCCCTCTTGGTGGCCACCACCATGAACATAGAGTCAACTGTCAGCTGCTTGGACCAGTGGGGCTGGTCTTCAGGTGTAGATAAAATTTTGTCTGACCTCCAGGGGACATGTTCTACATTGCCTTCCAGGCATGCTGCACAATTAGTTTAACTAGATCATCTGCTGGTGGGGTCACCCAGGAAGTAGATGGCTGGGTATGGAAGGCTTGCCAAAACACCGATTCCTCAGAAGAAGGGTTAGAGGACTTCCAGTCCCCCCGCTGTTTGAGGATTTTGAGAATGTCTCCGAATGAAACGTCATCTGGGAGAGAATGAGGGGACCCTTCCCCTTCATCACAATCAGTGTCTTCTGTGATAGATTCCTCCGGGGGGGTCAAGGTGCTTCCTCTTGCACCATTTCTTCCCGGGGTGGCTCTCTGGTGGGATCTTCTGAAGAGGATTCCGGAGAAGGGGTTGTCTTCACAGGGGGTTCTGATACTGGTGTCCTAGGGTCTGGTTGTGAGCCTTCAGAGTGAAGGGCCTTATCCATTACCTCTGCAGAAGGAGCACCCGAGACTAATTCCATTTGAGGGGTGATGAGAGAATTGGGAACTGTCGGAACCATGGACATAGATGGTGCCAACGAGAAAATAAGTGCCGGATTATGTACCAAGGTCAGAGAAAGCATTGGCTCCATCATAGCTGATGCTGCAAGTGTGATGGGTGCTGACAAGGAAGGCACTGCTGTCGGAGCCGAGAGTATGTACCGAAGTGGGAGCTGGGGGGGATAAGCAGGGGAAGATGAGATAGAAGATTCCAAGCCAGGGGGGACAGCAGGTCTAGCTGGAATGGAGAATATCTAGTCCTTGGCATGAAATCGGGTTTTGGAGCCAATGGAGCTGTAGAAACTGTCGGCACCATGGCCAGGGATGGTGCCAAGACATGTGCAGTCATCGAGGCCCATGGAGCCGAAGAAGTTGTCAGCACCATGGACAGGGATGGTGCCAAGGTATGTACAGTCATCGGAGCCCATGGAGCCGAGGAGGCTGTCTGCAAAGTGGACTGGGATGGAGCCGAGGAGGCTGTTGGCACAGTAGACTGGGATGGAGCTGAGACATGAACAGTCATCAGAGCCGATGTAGGAGCCAAAGATAACACTGAAGTCAATGGTGCTGTGTTTGGAACCGAGATAGGAGTGAATACCATGGTCGGCACTGAGGGAGAAGACACAGATCCTGGTGCCGAAGAGGTCTGCGCAGAGGGCGCCGGTGAAGCACGGAATGGACTAATTTCCCTAACTGACGGAGATGCAGGGACTGAGTGACTCCGTTTTTCCTTATATTTTTTGGTCTTAGGAGGGGGTGAGACCTCCAACCCAGATAGAGCCTCAGAGAAAGGTATCTTGAGTAAACCTTTTAAAATAAGTTTATTCTTATGTTCTGCTAGTGTCTGATTAGAAAAAACAGCACAAATGTCACAATCAGCTTTTAAATGATCCGCGCTCAAACACAGATGTGTATTTGAGTTAGGCATCTTACGTCCACACTTGTCACACTGTTTAAAACCCAATTTAACTTGGTCTGACATGGTAAAAGAAAGAATACTATACTGTAGAAAAATTTTTTTTAAGGAATACCACCAGTAAAGGAAGCCTGTCAAATACAGGAGAGAGGGACAGTCAAAAAAGGTAAAATTTTAAATTACCAAAAAAAAGGTAGGAAATAGGCCTAGG
>NC_056740.1:539859013-539864013 GCF_019279795.1 Protopterus annectens
GTGGGTCTTTCTGTGCAAGAGAGTTGAGTGACCCCTCTCCCGGCTCGATCTCGGGGCTCTGAGCAACTGTTTTCACTTGGAAGTGGGCATTTTAGCTTTATCAACCATCGTAATCGGAACAATTTCCTTTTTCATACTTTACACCTTGTCTTTGCTGGATTATATCAGTAGGGCTTTCATACTGAGTTTGGGTACCCACCTTACCTTTTCTAAACTTGCCTAGAGTGGCATGATGGGTTTACATGGAGTCAGGAAAGTGGAGTTAACTGGGAGGTCAGTTTCCTCATTTTGGAAACCTTTTGTGTTAACTGTGCTTTAATGTTGCGAGCTTTTGGTAAATTAAAATCGGCAGGGAAAATAGATTTGACATGCTCCTGCTTTGCATTTACTGTCATATTCATTAGTTTTGTTTTGTTTTGTTTTCAGGGCTTTGTGTAAGTGGATGAAGATGAACCCTCAGCAGCGGATTGCCGCTATTGGAACCGACAAGGAGCTGAGTGATCTGCTCGACTTCAGTGCGGTAGGAGTTCTTTCTTTCGTGTACAAATAAGCTTTGCCTTGGGTTCGCCCCTGCATGCTACACACTAGTTTTTGGTTTTCATGCAGCGTCAGGACTGTCCAGTTGCTCTGCAGCTAGACACCCTGAAGAAGTTTGATGTAATGTCTAGACAGCCGAGATTAATAAGTTTTGCTTTGTTTATGAATTGTATGGGTTTACATATGTTAATATTGTTTCATACATGCACACCTGTCCTCGAACTTTTTTCGCTTACAAAATTTACTTTTATTAATTTTTATTCTACTGGTATTTGTTCTGCAGTACAACTTTGCTTCCTGCTTTGTTTGTTACTTTGTAGTAAAGTGTTTTTCTTTAATAAACGTTCTGGACAGTGGCCTTCCAGCTGCGGGTGGGTGTGTGGTTTACTGCTTACTGCATTTTTTTTTTCTGTTTGCAGACTGACATTTGTTTGGGTATTGCAATATAAGGTTGATGTCCTAAATTATGACAATTTGATTTGTATCTGTGTTGGCAGACATTTTTATATAGGCTTTAGCAAAATTATTATGATCATCACAAATGTTTGGCTTTGCTTATTAGGTTTTGCTATTGCTTGCTGGTATGTTTGGAGTAAGTTTGTGAATTGAACCCTGTAGTGTCAGAAGTGGGAGTGTGCACTGTACTGTCCAGCAAACAGAGAATTAACCCCTCCTGATCTTGGTTCCCCATATTGTTTCTCTGTAGTTGCCACTTTTTTTCTTATCGGTAGCATTTCTTGCATTACGCTGTATATGCTTCTTGTGAATGAGGACCTCTTTAGTGGCTTTTTAAACATGACATCTGGGAAGTCAGGGTAGTCTGTGACCTTTGGTCAGAGTTGCAATGGTTCTCTCTGTAGAGAGTTGAAATAAAACTTTTTTTTCCAGTGGTGTATTTTAAACACTGATACTATTTATTTTCTTTGCCCCTCCCTTTTTTTTTCTCTCCAGATGTTCTCTCCTCCTGTTAATAGTGGAAAAAATGGACCAACGACTCTTGGAAGTAGTCAGTTCAGTGGGTCAGGTAAGGTTTTGCAAATATGTTGTGTTTAGGTGGTCTGTCATGGTGCCTGTCTACAGTACTGATGGAAGTTACTTCTGTTTTATTAATTTAAAGAAGTGTTTTTTGTTGTCTTGGCTTAGATTTGTGGTTATTCGGGGTGTTCATAGATTGTGTGTGAGGATCACACTTCCTGATCTTCATCATTCACTTTGGTTGTGGGATGTCAAAACTAATGATGTTATAGTAAAGGTACATTTTTATTATTTTTGTCATTGTTATTGTCCTGTTGGGAAACTGCTGAATACAGCTTTCTGGGTTGTATGACTGCTTGTATTTGTTGTAGGCAGTTGTATGTATTTCAACAACCCTCTTCCCTCTGAATAAAACAAAATGCCCTGACTTAGTAGGGGAAACAAATTACTGTGGTGGTATATGGAAAGTGTGCCTTTTGCATCTTTTGACATTGCATATTCGATAGTCTTTAAATTATTTGGATTGGCACATTTGGTGCAGTGCAGCATGGTATCTTTGTTTTTATAAAGTTAAATTTTCACTACAGAAGTTTGATGTGTACAGTATTTTCATAATTTTGTGAAGTGATTTAGATGTTGTTGTGTGATAGTAAATGCACTTGTTTTTCTATATCTCTATCAAAAATTAGAGACTGTTGTGTGCGTCTGTACTCCACGTATGTTTTTATGCATCAACAAAAGTATTGGGTGTTGTGATAGCACTGTTGCAGTGTTTACCTGTTAGCAAGGTCTATTTCTGTCTTCATGGTTAATTTGGGTATAAATTTGATCAGATTTTTTATGTATTTTTTTTTTTTTTTTTTTTTTTTTTTTTTTTTTATGAGCAGCATCACTGCATTGAAAGTGCCAGATGAGAAACTTTTTTTTTTTTTTTAAATGGATTTGTTTGTTTCTCTAAGTTATGCTACAGAATCAATTTTTTAAAATGATTAATAAACTTTATTCTAAGCTAGTATGACTAAGTTGCGTGGAGAGTGAAAAACAGCTGTAGTGGTATATGCAGAAGCCACAAAACATTGAGTGGTTTAAAATGATTAATAACCTGAATTCGTAAGCAGTCAATTGCCATGCAAAGCTGTTGTGAAACGTGTAGGTTGTTTTCTACTAGTAGCTGAACATTTTTGTAGCTTTTGTTTGTGCTTCTTCTAAATTTAATTATAGTGAATACCATAGAACACCTATGAAATGTGGTTTGAAATAGAAATGCATTGTTAATTGCTTGTTTGCCAGTCATGAGTAGGTAGATAAACTAAAGGCAGTAAAATATATCAAAACTCAAACTTAGATTAAGAAAAACATCGCCAGAAGAATGCAGTATGTCCAGATCATGTCTGTGTGTTGGTGTAGATAAAGTGCATAGTTACTGATACAGTTGGAAAAGGAAGTTCTCTCTTGGGTGGTGAAAAAGAAATGGTGCAGTCTGTGTGAAAAGGGCTAGAGAGGCAGAATGATTTAGTACAGTTGTCACACTGTTGCAATGGAGGTGTCAGAACTTTGTATGGTTGTCATAAGGTTATTGTTACTTTTAATATCAGCCTTTGTAAAGGAGGTATAGCTAGTACGGGAAATTTGATGACGAGGTAATGGTGGATTTGTGTCAAGATGAGATGGGTATTGTATTTTCCAGCATGGGAACTGCATGCTACAATGTAAGTGGGGTGATTTTACAGTGATAGACTTGTGCTTATGTAAGCATGTCAGAAGTGGGAGTCATGGCATCCAAAACTGAAGTGTGACTTTGTTTATTTTAGTATTTTTAGGTGAATTCTTAAATGCGCTGTTACAGCTGTGGAGTGTATGTATCCCCTGCAGCCCAAGTGTTAGGTGTGCTGCCCAACTGACAACCCTTATTTAAGCACACTTCAACTCTGATGCCTTTACCATAGAATAGAGAGAATATTTTTTTTTAGTTATTGCAGTCTCTGAATTGGCATATGTTAAATATTTACACTTTAGTTTTCACTCTTGCTAGGATCCATTGGGTGTCCGGTGGGTGTGCATGTATGTTTTTCCAAGGCTCTGCAGGGAGGTATCTAGTGTGTAAATCTTCATTTAGGCAGTTAGATTATGTTTGTGCTCAGAAGTGGCAATGCAGAAGTTGTATGAGGGAGGGTGTAATATTTATGTCAAAGGTCACAGAAATAGGCTCTCAGAATTTAGCCAGTGAGGTTTTGAGGTTCCCAAGAGGCACACAGATTTTAAAGTGAGCAATATGTTTTGAGGCCTTGCAGGTAGCGTTCTGGTAATGGTAACTGTAAGTAGATTACATTTGAAGCTTTCTCTAGCTTCACTGTGATGAAGATGGTAGTATCCTGGAAATGTACAGGTCTTGTGCATGTGACACAATTTCGTTGTTTACTTTCCTTTGGCATTAATAAGCTTGGAGAGCAGAAACATGAAGTTTGTAGTCTAGCAGTAAGATGATGTCATGGTGATGGAGGGGCACTGCATTGGAAGTGGATTTTCAGGCCGGGGGAGGGGCACTACATTTGAGTGGAATTTAGGCTGGGGGAGGGGCAATGCATTGGAAGTGGAGTTCACCAGACCGAGAATGGTGTCTTAGGGTACAGAATTATTTGTGGTGAAGTTTGTTTTAATTCCGTGTTTACAGCTGAATGCTCTTGAACTTTAAAAAGTTGGGCAAGAAGGAGCTGTTGATGTTCACTTGACCTTGAATATAAGTAGCTTTGTATTAATGAAGTTGTCTGAGAGAAGGGCCTGAGTACTGTTCAGGGTTGTTTACAATTTCTGAAGTTTGAAATCATGCTATGTAAAGCGACTATTGTCACTGGTGCTTAGTATTGCTGAAGTATCCGGGGGGGGGGGGGGATATTCCACAAGAACTGCCTTGGTTTCCAAGAACAATATGTATCTATGATGATGATGATTGGTCTTGATGCACTTTGGGTGCCAAAGTTGAATGATGCACTTTCGGGGTGCCAAAGTTGAATATTGTCAGAGATGCATTGTTTTTTTTACAAAATCTTGGGGACTTATCATGCTGTTTTGATACTGAGGACCTGTTTCTCACAGCAACTGATAAGGTGGCCAGCTTAATAAAGTAAGCAGATTTAAAATGTTTACTGTTGCTTCATAGTGTACTATTCTTGCCTGCTTTGCACCACTGCTTTCAGTTGCTTTGCAAAATGTGTGGTCTCTGGTTGCAGGTTTCACACTTCCCCTTTTCTTTTTTCGTTATTTAAATAAACTGCATTGCTTTGTATTTTAGAACTGTTTACTTTCTCCACACCACATGCATGTGATACTGAACCCTGGGTGAAAAGTTCCTGTTTGATTTTTATCTTGTTTGCTGTAGTTGTTAACCTTGTTTGTTCTGTAAATAAGAAAATATTGTCTATTCCTTTTTACAAGCACTTGTATGCAAGCCTTCCTTTAAGTTCCTGATGTATTAGACTGGGAGTGCTTTA